>NC_135500.1:132934729-133188107 GCF_052857255.1 Amblyomma americanum
TTTGCAAAGAGCCACTCGCCCTTGACCAGCGAGGATAAAAGGCACGTGAAGAGGATAAAAAAGACACAAAACACTGGCACGGGCATACGTGTATGCTTGAAGAAACGTACTGGCGCTCGACGTAAACCTTTTTTTCTGGAATAGCAGGCACAGCTGTTCTCTTCTGCAAAGCTCGCACGAACTGCTGCTTTAAAATGCGAGAGTGCTTTGAATGCCTACACCGCCATTTTAAAAAAGCAGAGCAGCGTTGCCTCTTCCTGTTTTACATAGCATTTGCCGGCGCTCCCCACGCTCACTGTCTTGTACGTTTTTTTTTTTTGATCCTGCACTTATATGTGAGCCGCTTGAAGCGAAACCATTCTTTGCGCGAATTGCCTTTACGCCAGTAGGCACAAGCACGCTGACTACGCTGCAGTACAAAAGAAGAGCGGGGCAGTTGGCTGGAAGTGAGCATATTCTTCCACTCATGTTTTTCAAACGCGCACACTACCTTGCGTTGTTCTATTGATCAGGCTGAGGCTGCAGGCTCGACATCTCATTGAACCGGCGACCAGGCAACGAAACTCAATTCAAATTTAATTTTGGCACTCCATAAGGCGATTTGAGCCCACGCAAGAAACACCGTCAAAATCCGACAAACAAAATTCGAAACTTGAAGTTATGAACAACATAGATTGTTTTGTGCTTGTTCGGTAGTTTTCCAAATATATTCCGCCTATTTTTTTTATAGCTCAGCCTCAATTACGTCTTCTTTCTTGTTCGGCAGGTAGTTGTAATTGGAGGACTTCGGATGCAACCTATTTCCAGCATCGTCTGCGACACAGCCGAAAACAAAAACAGTGGCTGAGCGTGGACGCTCAGGTTACTTATTCTTTATAGACCTTTAAACTGTTCCCATTGCGAAAACTAACACGTACAGGGTTGGTCAAAAGTTTCCAGACCGCAGAGTTTTCTTTTCTGTGGTGCATTTTGTAATTTGTGAGAGTAATGAAGGTATCAAGTTATCAGAGTTGAGAATGATACTTCTCCTATCCTCTATATAGATTGTGGGCTTCGAGGGTATCGAAAAGGCCCGACCATAGCGCTCAAAAGCAGACCCTATGGCCTGGGAACTTTTGACCGACCCTGTACATTTTGCCTCGTGATTTGCGCATGCACTGAATAATGAAGCAAGCAATATGCCGCCGCGAAAGGAGCACTTGTTGCCATCGATTGCGCCTTTGACTTAGCGGAGCTTCCAGCACACTGCACGAAATTATCTCAAGCAAACACGACCTCTGCGCATAAATCGCATCGCAAAGCGGCAATCTCACGCTCTCTTGGGATCCCCTCAGTGCCTTTCTAGCGTAGATCTTGTCGCAGCCTCAGAGAGGGACGTAAATTGAGTGAGGCCGTGTGTTGCTGCCGGCAGTTTTTATGGACAAGGCGTATGCAAATCCAAGGCAAACATTCGCGCTGGCGTCGCCGTCGAGTATAGACTTCCGGAACAGTTCTCCCCTTCTTTACCATTCATCGCTCATTTTTGCTGCCCTTCAGTCTTTTTTATTTTGCACAAAGATTATTCCTGTGTTGTTCAGATTTCTGAAAGGAACTTGGCTTCGGCATTCGAGCCCCTTTTGTGGCTTTGAATTTTGTTTTCAATGGTTGCGAGTTGGACCCGGTTGGAGAGAAGTACTGAAAAAGGGAAGCCTTGCACCGCTCATAAAATATTAAATGAATGACTGATTTCGTGCAGTACAAATGGCGGAAATTAAACGGTCACTCCGTTATCTTCGAGAAGATATGGCAGGGAAAATGGGGCATTGTTTAGACTATTTACTCAGTTACACCAATTTCTCTATTGGAAATGTAAGCTTGAATTGTTCTCTTGTCGTTGCATTACTCACGTTTACAAACATACTTGACATGCAGATCCTTCAAGCAGATGCTGTCCTATCGACCTTGGCTTAGAAATTGCACAAAATTGTGCCCCGCAAAGTGAGTGCAATTGAGAAACTCAAATTATTTGATTTAAAATGTCCACCCTGAATGTGATGCAGCACACGCCAAGTTTTATTTAAAGGTAAAAAACCTCAGTTATGAATTGAAAGTTGCGCTCATTACATCGCAGACCAACCTGCAAAATGATGCCGTCAATGTCAGCATAAGCCTCTAGACAGCGAGGAAGTTGTAGTTTTACATGACTTCAACGTTGAGAATAATTCCGCAACCACGAGTGCGTTTTAAATAAGGAGAAACATGGGGCTAGTGCAACTGTGTCGAGGTGCACAATACAATAAATAGTCTTTAGTATTAAGTAGACCCACATTAGTATTAAACAAGATAAAACGCAGAGAAAAAATAAAGCTACTGAGGATCCCAGCAACTTCCTTCGAAGTGGAAGACGAAAGAACAAAACTGATCAACAACTTTTGTCGTACGTCGCATTGCGAAGGAAAATTTTGTTAAATCGTTTCAAATGCAGCGGTATATGCTTGGTGTCTTCAAAATAGCATTGGTGGACGCTGAAATTTACAAGTGAGTACAATGAAATGACCGAGCATTACTGTGTACCCTGCAGCACACTACCCGAACAAACGCCGAGGTATTTTGATGATGACATTCGTTTTGCGAACCACAAGTTGGTTGGTGCTAATCCAACCTAGGCTGTCCGATAGTCGAGGCAGTTAGCAGAGCGGACAGATACTGTGGTATACACATACCGGATTACCGGAAGTCGGCTGCGCATGCGCGATGGCCCCTAAAGGCCACGACTGGCCGCTGCGCGTTCCCAGTAGGCGCCTTGTAATTCGGCATACGTTTGCGCTGGTACGTCTCTGCAATGTTAAATCTCTCTATTAATAGAAGAAAAATGTAAGAACATCCAACTACTGAGATTTCTCAGCACATTAAAGAACGTTTGGCGGCAATAGATACTTTTATTTCAGATATCAGTTAATTTTATTCTGCGTCTTCAACCAGGCCCGGAGTATGTCAGAGTTCGCGTCTCTTAGTTTACAGCGTTGCCAGGAACGTAACATTAAATTCCTCGATATATCAGCAACTAACGCGCTACAAACAGGATGCCGCTTTTAGCTACATACCTGACCTGCTGTAATTTATCGGTAACGTCATGAAGCCATTCGTAGGTGCTGATCAGGAGATAAAATTCAATTCCCTTGCCAGGAAGCACTGTAGAATAATCATTGTAGACGAATGCATAACATATTCTGGATCACCATGTTCACCGAACTGTTCGCTTTGAACTTTTGTTCATTCAGCTTATGTGCAATTGCTTTTAATTCCCATGCTATGCCGTGTTAGATTACAATGCGCTTTCAAAATCTCAAGGAATGAAAAATTACAGCAAACATCTTTTTGTCACTTTTATAAAAAAAACAATAATCCAGTGCAATTTTCAGTTCTTTCTTTTTTATCTTTGTTTAGCTCCTAAGCAGTGAGACGTGAACGGATTTCGCTAATGGCGAGGGACGGACAAAGTACATCTATGTGAAAGGAGAGGTAGCGTTGCTCTTTGAAGGAGCAAGCGCGAAAACAAGGATTAACCCAGAGAAATTATTCCAGACATATACAGAGAGAGAGAACAAACTATTTCTTCAATTAAATTACAGGAGATTTTACCTTTCAAGACTAGGAGTTGGCCAGGATTCCTTGGGACGTGGCGGCTGCTTGGGCTTGATTGATGCCTTCTCTTTCCTTATCTGGTTTCTAGCTCGGAATCAGTGCTTCTCATGTTTCTTCATTTCTAATAGACCCTGAATTGTTTTCTCTGTTCGTGTCCATAACATGTGGATCATGTTTGTCTATTTCTTGCAAAGTTTGCGTTTACCGTCGTATTGCTCCGGGTACAATTTGCTTAATATGTGCGGATTCGGATTTGTGCCAGTCTTTAACCGCCTACAAATTGCTTCCTCCTTTTTGTTGAGCTTGTGATAAGCTTTCGGGTATATCTTCTGGTTTAGTCTACAGTGCTGAACTACATCCCTGTACTCTATCTGATACCTTTCTTTGCACGCGGTCGTCCGTTATTCGTGAGTGCCTGTTTCACGTAAAAAAGACGCCCAATTGATCTCAAAGCGCCCAAAGGGCTTGAGTCTTAAAACGGTAGAGGCGTGCAGTTCAGGGAGTTTCAATATTCTGGCATAAAAACTGTGGCACAGAAACTTTTCCATCAATTATTCGCTTAATTATTGCCCCAGAGACAGTGAAAGATGGAGAGGTCGGAGAGAGCCAAGAAGAGAAAGAGAGATAATACAGATACAAAAATGAATGCGGAAAAACACACCCCAATTAAGAACGCGACACGCATCGCAAAAACAGAGGCTAATGTTGATCAGTTTCGTTAGGCGCAGAAGTGCCGGGAGTCCTCCTCACATTAAATAGTTTTAAAATAAGGTTCCCCTATTGATCATGAGGACATGTTAATAGCAAAACAACAGTGCGCATACGAAGAACGCAAACGCCACTGGGGACTTTAGGTTAG
This sequence comes from Amblyomma americanum, assembly GCF_052857255.1. NCBI lineage: Eukaryota > Metazoa > Arthropoda > Arachnida > Ixodida > Ixodidae > Amblyomma > Amblyomma americanum. The sequence continues at coordinate 132,939,213 of NC_135500.1, forward strand.
TGCGTCGGGCTAACACAAAACCAGCGAAATAGAGTGGACGCCTAACGCCCAAAAGGGTGGGGCATAATGGCAGCGTCCAGCGAAGCGAGAATCTCTGCCCTCACCACAAATTGGTAATGGCTGCTTCAACGTGCCTCGCGTTCGCGACAAACGCATGTTTCACGAAGCTTTTGCGTTTGTGTAAAGATGCCGATATAGCAAAATTCTGGTTAACAAACGCTGTGAATTTTAAGATTTCTTCCAGACTTCAACAGCTGTTAAGCTTGACGAGTAAGCGCTATTTGGCCGCCATGGAGACACGCTGTCCTAAAGCGCAGGTGTTCCAAACAGGTTGGTATTGTTGAATAGAGAGAAAGAGGCTGCAAAATATTGAAATTAAATTATTAGGCTGTTTTCATTATTTGTTACGAATTTTTTATTACGCTGATGGAAATAAAATTCTATATAAAGTTCGATTGTTGATATTAAACGTTTTGCGTTTCGTTTCTCAACGGAAATGGCACTGCGAACGGCTTATGTAATCCAGGTGCAGCAGGACTCCTATTCTAAAGCACTAGCAAAGATCAACCGCAAGGGCGCCGTACTCAGCGTGAATAGGAGGCCCCTAAGCTTCGTTTCCCTTTAAAAAAAACTGGCTTTTATTTGTGATTAGACATCTGCGCTGCTTTGTGCAATGCTTTTTTTTCAGCTTTCCTCACAACCCACCTTCCAAGTGCAAAATGTTCCCCGTTAAATCGCTACCGTTGTTTACATTTCCTCCTGTCCTATGCTCATTTTACTTAAGCCTCCTCTCCACCCTCTCCTTCATTCTGCTACCCTCTCTTCACGCAAAAAACAGCATCAACAGCATGAATTCAAAACCACATCGTCTCGCTCTAGATTCGTTCGCTTCTCCCATTACATCACCGTGTTTCCCGCACCGCGGAATTCTTCGATAATGCCTCCCCGAGTGGCGGAGATGACCATCAAGCGCCGAGGAGTGCTGCAAGCATAGGCTACACCTATTTCGTTCCCCCCTTTGATGAAGGCCGTGAACACGTGTAGAGCGAGTAAGCTCTAAGTGCTAATCACATTTATTATCATCATCATAGTGAATATGCCCAGTGCAGAGCAATAGAATCTCCCATATTTATCTGATTACCCCAACCCTGTGCCAGCTTCGGCGCCTTATCGCCGCAAACTTCCTAATCTCATCCACTCGCCTCACTTTCTGTCACCCACTGCCACCCTTATCTTGCCTTGGGTCCAGTCCGTTAACCTCTGCGACCATCGGTTATTAACGCCGGAGCGTTATAAGGAGCTCTTGTTCACCGTGAGTGAGAAATCCATGAAAATGGCTAAAAGAAACAATCTATGAGGCTGGTAGCCCATCTAAATGACGTTAATTAGAAGCGTTATCACAACCCGCCCACCGGGTTGTGAGCGAACTGCCCACCGTGGCAGGCGGCAGTTAAATTAAAGATTGGTTGAGAGAGGTTGCTCGGGAAGGCAAATCTGGATTGCGCAAGTCCTGCCACTGCAGGACAGTGGTGCATTGCTTTAGAGCTGCACCATTGAGCCACAAGTGGTATGAGGACTCCTAGAGATCTATGAATATTAAGTAGAGAACGACAATATCTGCATATATAGGGCACTAACCCATTAGCAATCGCGTCATGTTTGAAGAGGATCTTCAGTGTCTCCTCCATTTTTTTCTTCACATTACATGCCCTGCCCATGCCGATTTCTTCTTATTAGATTCTTCTAATATTAATATAAAGCGTTTTTATTCCTTGAAGCACACTGCTCTCTTCCTGTCGCTCAGTGTAATTTCACCTAAAATTCATTTCTGTAGTTCATTGCGCTGTCCTGGATTGAAGATGAACCCTTTCGTTGGCCTCAAACTTTTCTGTTACATACTGAATTCAGAATGCCAATAATCACTGCCGAACCATGCGAGGAAGATAACGCTCCGAACTACATTTCTGCAACTGGTTCGTTACCTTTTTAACTGCGTATAAAATTCTGCCGCATGTCCAGAAATTGTATTTTATTCTATTCCTGGCACTTCATATTTGTTGTATTTATTTGAATTTTTGTAACAAATATTTTTTTCTAGTTTCAGTCATTCCACTTTTCTATTTCACTTCCTCATGCCTTTTTTTCCCGCGCAACTACATCCTTGCATTGACCACCGTTCCTTGGCCGATCCCCCCGCGTGAGTATGTGCCATGTTTACTGAGGCAGACAACTACTATACTGGCGAGAGATACGCAGCTATTTAGCCACCAGTATTTCCGGCCGATCATTGCTTTAATTTCTTTAATCAACAAAGAATAATTGCGGCAGTAGAGGAAGGGGAAAAGGAATCGTTTCACCGTTATTTTTCTAGTCTCGCGAAAGTTCACTGATTGATCTGCGTTTTTTACTACGAACGCATTTACACCTTTCGCTTAGCTATATAGCCCGCCACTCTAGCGTGGAATCTACAGCATCAGTACTAAAACATTAACTACTTAATGAATTCATTCATATTAAACGCAATTCAGATAATGTAGTTCAAAGAAACTATTTTATTCAGTAAAAGTCAAGTGCCAACTGGCAACCGTGTCAAGTGGTAAATTGAAGAAAAGAAAACCACCCTCACTGCCTAGGGAAGTAGCAGGAGAGGATAAATTTTAGAAGGAAGAGAGAGCGAGTGAATGGCAGGTGATATGTTGCCAGGCCGGATTTCACTGAATAGCTTGAGCACAGCTAGGCTTTCCTTCACGGCTGACAATGTCGATTCAACGGGGTATTGCGGCACTAAATGGCTTAGCCTAAGTTTTCACAGCTTTTGCTCAATTATGTGCTGTACCGGTAAGGTTAGCCCGGCAATTTTTGCTTCCTCGCCAAAAACAATAAAAAGTTAATGCAGAAAGCAAAACAATGCCGTCGCGGAAATATCCGGAACACGTGGGAATTGTAGTCCCCTAATACGGTGCTCTGGGCGACATTGATAATTCTTTCTGGCATGCAGTAAGAACGATAATTGTTTAATTGAGCAAGTGCTTTGGCAAGCTACAAGCTTACCCGTCCTTTGACAATCGACAATAGCCGTCCTTTTGACAACAAAATATACGTGCTTCTTTCCGCTCCTGTTCATGTTTGCAAAGCTATTTATTTCTAGACCGCTCTTACCGTTTTTCAAGGCATATCCTAGAGCCCTTGCCTCGTTAATTTTGATAACATACACATTAGCACGAAATATCCGCCTTACCGTGGAGACGGTCAGCTAAAATCACAGATTACATTATGCACTCTTGATGCACTATGCGCAATGAAAAAAAAATCAACAGCGATATATTCTTATGGTAATAATAATAATAATTGTTTTTGGGGAAAGGAAATGGCGCAGTATCTTTCTCATATATCGGCGGACACCTGAACCGCGCTTTAAGAGAAGGAATAAAGGAGGGAGAAAAGAAGAAAGAAAGAAAGAAAGAAAGAAAGAAAGAAAGAAACAAAGAAAGAAAGAAAGAAAGAAAGAAAGAAAGAAAGAAAGAAAGAAAGAAAGAAAGAAAGAAAGAAAGAAAGAAAGAAAGAAGGAAAGAAAGAGGTGCCGTAGTGGAGGGCTGCGGAATAATTTCGACCACCTGGGGATCTTTAACTTGCACTGACATCACACAGCACACGGGCGCCTTAGCGTATTGCCTCCATAAAAACTCAGCCGCCGTGGTTCTGATGAAGCAAGGAACGAAAGAGCCAAAAAGAAAGTTTTAGCCAGCATCACTTTATCCTTCATTTTGCGGGGAAAGCAGGCGATTTATTAATGTGAAAGCATCACTAGGCTATGTCGACATACTAGGCAATGTCGACAAGGTCCTGTCCGCAAAACGTGTCCGCAAAACGTCTCCGCAAGATGTGTCCGCAGCAGCTGTGAGACACTTAGAAGAGATAGCGCCAAACGAATGATTGTAATCAAAAGAGGATGATGTGAAGTTGGTGTTGAAGAAATAATTATGTCGATAAGCATTGGTGTACTGACGGCTAGTTGGTTTGTCATCTGCAGGTTGGCGCGCTATACTTTGGCAAAAGGACTAGTACCTGTCGCGCACGTACCTGTTTTGTCCTGCTCTTTTAACTAGTCCTTGTGCCTAAGTATAGCATGCCAACCTGAACATGTCGATAAGTTGATTAGTTAATAAGAGCCAAAAAGGTCCAAAATGTGGGCGGTGCAGGGCAACGTATGGAGCCGGATTTGAAAAACCGGAAGTGTGGGCGGAGCCAACATGTGGCGCCAAATTTGAAATTGATGTGTGGCTCCAAATTTTAAAACTAAAAATGGGCAGTTGATGGAACTAGATTAAGTAAGACAATTAATTGTGGTAATTGCGAAATTGGAGGAACCTACATCAGTGCTTAATCGAGTAAATGTGAGAAGAAGGAACGAGTGAAGCAAAGAGGAGCAAAGAGAAACGAGGACGCGTCCATGCTTCCGCATTCCTTCAATGCATGTTACCGCAGTGAACTCAAACGCTTTTTCCTGCGTATTCGTAGTCTCCAATGTTGCCAATGTTTGCCGTGAGAAGGAAGCGAAACAAGCGCACGTTCGAAAATAAAGAAAAAGATACAGGAGTGTTGGAAGACCCAAACTGACAAACACGTAGCAATCTCTGACGCCGGGATGAGGAAGCGCAGAAAAAATTTGCGACTCAAACTTTCGCCTCAGGCTACGATTTATTTTATGTTAGCTTATCATTACTCAGTTCTAACAAATTTGTTCTTGTCGTATTTCGTCGAAAGGCAATTAACGACAGGGAAGGCACCCATACGCAACGGGATGGCAGTCGGACAGGCTTCACCTGACGGCTTACCAACGCACAGCGAGCAAATATGGGCGTTTTTTCAGTGATGGCCGTAGGCATTTACCAGCCACGTCTTCACAGACGAAGCCGAAGGCAGAGAAGGTGTTGGAGATGAGGTGGTCTGGGAGGGATGGAACGGGTTAAAAAGAGGGAATGCCTCACTTCTACCAATTGGAATGAAAGGCAACTCCGTCTCCCGCATCACTTCCCTCTTCCTCTTTAGTTCGGCTTTGCTCAATCAGTCGGTCTCCTAAATTTATTCCCACAAACTTTTGTTTTAGAGTGTTAGCTCTTGTTGACTCCATCTGCCATTTCGCGCCGTCTGTTACTACCACCTGCCACCTGCCTCGTTTGGCAGGTGTCAAAAGGGAGAGAGATTGGATTGTAAAACATTTATTGCGTCGAGAGCAGGTTGCAAGAGACACATATTAGATGGCCGCTAGCACATGGCCTGGCGGCGACCTCATTGGCCCACTCGATTGCCCGTACTCTTGGGGTCCGAGCTGACCAGCACGGCCTCCCACCCGTTCGGGAGAAGGGAGCTGTATCAACTCCGCCGGAGGCGGATCCTTTGCGCAGTTCCACAGAATGTGGTTGTATGTGGCCCTTTCACCACATTTATGGCAGTTTGGGTCGTACTGGCCAGGGTACACGAGGGCAAGCACTGCCGGGTTCAGAAGGGAGCGTGTTTTCAGTCGGCGCCAGGTAACTTCCGGCGCTTTTGTTAACAATTTGTGGGGAGGGGGATATGCGCGCCTCTCCAACCTAAAGCGAATGGTGATGTCATTAAATGAGATCGCCCGTCCCTCGGGAAATTTGGGTCGGAGGGCGCGCTCACTGCCCAGTAGACGAAACCGAGAAATCCTTTTCTCTGCTTTGAGGAGAGAGAGTGTGTGGACGGCGATGGTAGCAAAGTAGCCAGAGGTAGATTCCGTCTCCAATTTAAGGAAGATGACGGAGAGGAAAAGTCAGAAAAATGTTGTTGTTTTTTCTAGACACATCGAACCACATTGCAGAGTATCAATGCATTCAGTCCGAGGCAATCCGAATTCACCTCTGGCTGTACGACTTCGCTAGAAAAGGACACACTATATCGGTACAATATTTGTTCCTTCCACACCCCATCTGACCCTCAACCATTAGCGTTGCAAAGGTCTAACCATCCTGTGATTCTTCTTTTCTTATTTATAATGTTGCCGTACTTGTCAAAACGGTGGATATTTGCCAAGTTGATTCCAATCCGCTCTGGCCTCCGGTTCATGTTTCCTGCTATCCGCAGTCTACTCGCTTATCTTGTACCTAAATAATTGTTTATTCTGGAAGGCAAACAAATAGTTCCGCTTATGGACGATATTTGTTTTGTGCCTATTTTATTCTTACTCGCTTCGCTCTGTTTAATGCAGGAATAAATCTAAAGGCTACATTTTCACTTGTCCTTGGGGAGTACACGCCGCTAAGGTAGGAAATATTTATTTTTATTTTTTCTTTACTCCAATCGGATGGATGACTCTGATGTTTATATTTGGTACTTCCTCTTACCTACGCAGTTCACGGTTCATCAGACGCCCTGCATTGAATTCCGAAGTGTTTGCTCTATTTATTGTGGTTTGTGAGCTTCCATATCTCTTTTTCATGATAAAAAAAGGTCTCGCAGCAACCAGTTCAAGTCTATTAAAAAGCTGTTGTTAAATGATGTCATCGTGTTCTGCTTATGTGCGTGTATTATCTAATTCCGATCACCCACACCATCGGGGATTCAGCCGACGTCCAATATATTTATTTTTCAACCTGCTCTCTATACTATGCTGTGGATCAAGTTCTCGCTAAAGCGTTATCGCTTGTGAAAAAGACTGTCCGTGTCACCGGATTCGTGTGCCTTGAAAATTTGTTGGAAGGTTGGGCTACAGTCTGCGCCAGCAAAATAAATTGCAGGAGACCCTTAAGCTCCGCCTCAAGGGCATGACGCGATAGCGTAATGGTCCAGTTGCCACATGTGGAGAAGGTCATTATCTAAATTCATAGAACCCTGAGAGTCCCCTCCTGGCGCAGTGATGCAGCGATTAAACGATGCTCCGTTGGCCTGCGATGGCAGGTGATGCCACCGGCGGGGCTTGTACGACCCATGTTGCTCTTCCCGAGTGACCAGGCATTAATTTAACCGCCACCTGCCACGGTTTGCATTTTGCTCGCAAGCAGGTTGCGTTGACACTGCAAGGTCATGTGACCAACGTTGCCCACTTGCCTCATAGGGTGCTCTCTGGGCACCACCAGCAAGAGCTATGCCCTTGATTTCTCGCTCGCAATGCCGGCGCCGGATTTTCTGTGTAACGGCGCTTTTAACACTCCCTGATTTAAAAAAAAAGCATTAAAGGATAGATGAACTTGCATGGAAGTAAAGGCGCAGTAACTATTTTAATCCTCGGTGGACAGCTGAACCACGCCGCAAGCGGAAGGGGGCTGCAGCTGAGAAGTAGTGAATCTGATAAGGACGAAACCACCAACGCGAACACTGGCCGAGAGCGGCCGGTCTTACTAGTCGCCCATGTACTGATTCTTTCCTTGTTTTTTGTTTTCTTACGAAAGGAGGGGCCGTGGTGGCTTCCTCACTTCTCGTTGGATACCCCACACGCGTGTTGAGGGAAAGGAGGAAGGTAGGAGTTCATTGGGGAAGGAAGGAAGAGGTGTCGAATTGTGCATCGTCCAAGTTTCTTCGTCCACTTGGAAGGGACGTGGAGAAGAAGGAGGTCAAAAGAGGCGCGTTGCTTGGAAGCGACTATGGCGGCCGCGCTGAACAGGAACATCTTGCACCTCTTTTTCGCCTTCTGTCTTCAAACTTGGCTATGAATTACCAATCAGCTACAATTCTCCTATCATGTGCAAAGTATGAGGTCTGGTTTCGTTTCATTTATTATAGGATTTAATGCCCCAACACAACTCATGCTATGAAGGACAGCATGCAGATTGTAGAGCTTTGCTTAATGTCGACCACCTGGGTTGCTATGACATGTACTTAGCATAGCACACGGGCCTAAAGCCTTTCGCCTCCATCCAACTGCTGCTGCCGCGGCCGGGATCGCACCCGCACCTTTCGGGTCAGCAGCCAAGCACCATAAATACTGAGCCACGGCGGCGCCATCTGCCTCGGAAGTGAGGTGACCCTGAGGGCGCCAAGAACTCGAGGACATCGGAGCCACTCTTTAATGGCAGAAAAGGTTTGCTCAGAAAGGAGAAACGCAGAAGAGCCAAACGCAGCCAACCAGCAGCAAGATTGTGTTCGTACGCTGCGGGCCACAGTTGAGAAGGGATTAACATTATACAGCATCAGCTCCAGCTTGGAGTGCAGGTTGACCTTTGCAATGGCGTTGGACACCGGACCGCAGAGGAAGCGTTAACAGAGGACAAGGTTTCTCTTTAAATCATTGTTGATCCCTTGGTCGCCGTCCTGGACGATGGCAGGAAAGGCAAGCGCAACGAAGCGAGTGCACAAACCTGTGTGATTGAGAATGCTCTGCGTTTATGCATGGGAAAAAACAAGCGGAAGCTCTTATGCATTTGTGGATATGGGTAGCCTGGAGGTATAATAGACTAAACCAGAAATTTTTCGCATCAGAAATCGTCGCTGAATTTGAGGTCCCGTCCATCTTGTCACGTCGTATTCGGGAATATGGCTTAAAAGCCTACACGCTCGTTCTCTTTTACTGCCTCTATGCCATGATAACTAGCAACAGGTTTCAAGATATGAGCGGGAGTCGACAAGATGTCCCTTGATTTCAGTGTTTTATATAGATCATTCATGGTATATTCAGTGAATTTTTTTCAACGTGTACAGATTTTTGTCTATTTAACTCTGAGAGATGAGTCAGTGCGGTGTGTGCAAGTGGATTATAGGCCAAGGCAAACATTATGTGCGTAAACACCGCAATAATCAAATAGATATAAATTAAATGAACGAATCAACCTTTTCATTTTAGATTTTAATGAGCAAGGTTTTGTTTTTCGCAACTGAAGGCAGTAAACATCGAAAGAGAGCCCTGTTTTAAACTTTTCCTAAACTGCAGTGTAGTTCGTAATATAGAGCGCCCTAATACGCATTTGAAAGCTCACTGCGTTTGTTTTCTCACGTTGAATGTTTATGACATGTCGTCGCTCCTACTTCTTATACATTAAATAAGGACGCCGTTTGTGTATTGATGATGTAGAAGATGTTACCGCGACATAGGCTTCGATACCTTGCGCAGTGATGTCATTTTGTAAATATGAAATGCGGGGATGCATACACAAATAGCTTTCAAATGTGTACAATCAACCTGCATAGGCGGCAACGCAATATCTCTCGCAGTTTTTAAAAAAAAAAATAAGTAACCAATGAGAACAACCACCTGGTATTTCATATGCAAAGGTTGTGAAAGAAATGGCAACGTATTTTTTTTGTTTTATAAATGCACATTCCAGGTAAAACAAATTTGATCTTTTCTAAATATGACAAACGGCACGCTTAACTGAGGTGCTTCACTGTTGCTTCAGTTCCAGGCTCTCTTAGTTGGCATTCTTTGATTTCAGAATGCGAACGAAATGAGAACAACCGAAAATGCAGTTCCGCTTTCACCACACGTTCTGAAACGGCGACCCGCAAGGAAACCAGAATGGCGTCGCAATAGGAACTTCAATTCTAGAAACGGCGTTTCCTTCTGAGCGTGATGTCGCCGTAGTTTGTTCAACACTGCCGCGTAGGCTGCTGTCATGGGGAGCTCATCTAATGAGCATTCTAAAGCATGGCGGCGCAGGGTGCATGCGTATGTCTCTGTCTTGTTTTTTGTCGCAGTCAGCAGGAAGCTCGTCTCTTTCCAATCGCCCGTTTTTCGTTTTTTGGTATGCCGGTTCTAAATTGCGTCATCAGAGATGACTCCAAAAATATTTTGAAATGTATGGAGATGAGGAATTACGGTCATAGAAAGCCACGCGCATAAAAGCCCGTTCTCAGACTACCTTTTACTTTAGTAGTCGCATTCTTCCGAGCTCATATCTCTGTCGCACAACATCTAGAAAAAAGAGGCATCGATGGACTGATCATCACAATACAAAAATTAACCTCTTTGAGTACGCAAAGAATTGCCGATCATGATAACTTCTGCGAACGTCGAATCGCCGTCTAATGCTCCAAGCGTATACCTAATGAACACGGCGTTGGCTGCTGCGAAAGCTAGACGCCAGAATAATAGCCACGGATCGGAACTGGCCGCCATGAATAAAGTGCGACGCTCAGCAGGACCGTCCTTTGTGCTCCGTCGCCAGCCCTAATGATCTGTTCGAAACTACGAGGGAGATGGTAGTGACATGCAGGAAATATGCGCAGAGCGAAATCCGGGAACAATGGGATACAAGTAATGAGCCAAAAAAACAAACAATCGCGAGTTCTGGCTCAACGCTGGCAAGATGAGCCTATTGCATTTCACATTGAGTAGCGCGCGGAGCCAATCAGTCGGCGAGAGACAAAAGATTCTCGTCGAAGCCCTGCGGATGTCAGCGAATGCATTGTCAGTTGGGAGGCAGTGTGCTGTAATAGCGGCTGTGACAGGCTAAGGAAGCATCAAAAGAACGATGGACGTCGGTGAGCAGGTAGGGACAGCTAGAAAAAGGAATAAAAGTCAAAAGCATCAATGACGGGAGATAAGTGAAGGAGGCAGCGTCAGTAAAAAGAAAGTGTGTCAGGGTTTTAACTTGGTTATAGTGTGAAATTACGGGCAGTTTAAATGGACGAAGAGAACAGCTCTCAATGCACAGCGCGAGAGCGGGTTCGATTTTAACATGAGGCGTGTTAGGCTGAAATACCACGTTGAAAAAAAAAAGTAGGACCAGCCTTGTGCTCTTTCGCAGCGGCCTGCGAAGATGGTCTGCTCGTGCCACAGCGCGTTCGACTCCGAGTCATGGCTATTGATTTGAGTTCCTTCTTTACCTAACTCGGCGTCTCTGTTGCTAGGCAACGGCAAAAGATCCAAAGATCAAAATTTTGGTCGGTGTTGTTGAGCGCATCAGTGCTTTCCCTCTAAAAGTGAAAAAGTTCCTTTGCATTACAACTCGCTTGAAGCGAAAACATTCAAGTACCCCGGCACTTCTAAACGTTCATCACCATTAGTTAATAATGCTTCATATTGCTCTTGTAACCTGAGTTTTCAGCGCCCCAGTGACGTCAGGCTGAAAACGCTGCATCAAATTTAGACATGCGGGCACTTTTTGTGCACCGACTAATGAAGCCGCAGAGTCCATTGATTTCGACTGTAAAGCGTGGTGTTCAAAGCTGTAAACATTTTCTGCTTGATATCTCTCAAACATGGCGTATTTACATAGGATGGACGCCCCACGTTTCCTGTTACTCACGGCCACGACATACATACGCTGGACAGTCACGTAGCAGTGATTCAAGCGCTGGGCTTATACTACAGGCCACCGTATTTCAGGGCACCGGATAAATTCGACCAGTACGGGTTCTTTACCATGCACTTACATCAGCATTCATTTTTGGCCACTAACATCTCGCATCCATCAAAATGCAATTTTTAGAAAACACTCGACAAATTTTTAATGACATTGGCACATATTCTGGCTTTCGATAGGATTCAGATCATGTATTTTTGAACGGTGAAACTATATTTAATTCAAATCAACTTAAAAAATGATACTATTCGGATGGTTTTTTTTAAATATCGACTTCCTCTCAGGAATCAGTAATGTTCATCTTGCTTCCCTAGGTCGCTATGACGTATAAAGAATGTTACAGCTGATAAAACTGAATACGTCGAGTGAAATAAAATACTGCAGTTTAAAAAGCCGCCGTGTCGCCTCGGCAGATGTATTGGTAGAATTATAACATGAAAAAAGGCGAATTTGATAGTTTGTGTGGCGGTTGCATTTTGATGGAGGGGAAGTGCTAATGGCCCATGTACCTCTGCCTTTGTCAGTCGACGGAAAAAAAATCCCAAAGTTTTCGAAATTATCCAGTGCCCTAAAATACGGCGGCCCTTTGTTGCTTTCGAAAGTTAAGCCTCATAAACCAACCGACCATCGTTTCTTACACAGAATTTATACACAAGCCTCAGTTCTTCATATTGTCAGTTCTAAATGCATAGTTTTTCTTACTTGTGGAAATAATTAGATAAAATAGAAGCTTAGTGCCGAAGGATCGAAAGCAGGTTACCTCAACAGAACTCAAAAGAAGGCCGAGGGAAGAAAGAACCTCTGCTGACAAAAATATCAAAAGGATACCTTATGAATTCAAAAATATATTCTCCCAAACACTCTCCGACTAATCGTCTTTTAAATGTGCCTGGAGTAGTGCTGCTTATAATATCTATGGTACGAAGGGACTGTGATTGAATGTCTTAATAGAAGTATTCTGAGATTTCTTGGTGTTTCTTGCAACGTGTTGTGGAAATAAGAACGATTATTTTCCTTGTGAGAGCAGGATTTGGTTCAAATACACTCGATAAGTGATAATTAGTGCAAGCATTCAGTCCCACTTCTTGCCATCCATGCTGCGTGCCAGAAAATCATGCTTTTAGAGAGAAGCTCTTAAAGGCCTATTATTGGCTGAGCCCCGTCGCCGCCGTCGTCATTGTAACTGAGTCAGCAATAAATAAATAAATAAATAACTCTACCGCGTCTCGGATTCGAATCTGCGGTGCTGCGTACAGATAAACTTCGCTAGCCACTCCTCTAGAGCACTAGCCCATCACCGCAGCCGAACACGCCTTCTGCTAAACTGCAAAACATTCTTGCGCTGTGCACTTTTCTTCGACTATTACTGCTATCTAACTAATGAGCCGGTTTGGGGGGGGGGGGGGGGGGGGTTAACGACCCAAAGCGACACAGGCTATGAGGGACGCCGTAATGAAAGGCTCCGGAAATTTCCACCACCTGGTGTTCTTTAACGTGCACTGACATCGCACAGTACACGGGCCTCTAGAATTTAGCCTCCATCGAAATTCGACTGCCGCGGTCGGGATCGAACCCCTGCCTGTCGGGTCAGCAGCCGAGCGCCATAACCACTGAGCCACCGCGGCGGGCTATCTAACTATTATACATATTTTCGCGCTCTAGAGCTCGCTAAATCTTTAGCTGGCATGTGAGACGGTCGCTTGTTCTGCGCTCCTACGCTTTGGGACGAAGCAGACTTGCGGAAAGCTCAATTTTAAGCACGGGATTAGTAAGCATGTGCTTATATTTGATATTTACGCGAGTATGCTCCATCATAAGCTGCAGGAGCACAGAAAACGCGGCGGACACGCAAGTGAGCGAAAGATTTGGGCGTCTGTACATTGCGTATCGGCATCTTCATCAACTAAGGCTACTGTCGAGCTAAAATAGTCGCCAGACGTGTCCACGACCCAGCAAGGCAAAATATGAGCCTAAAATCTTGTGCTAAAATTTCCCATTAGTAAGAATCGTAATTGTCCTTAATTTTTTTTTTCTCCCGTCCATAGAAAACACAACTCGACAATTTTGCAAACTATGTTTAAAACATATGAAATAACAGCAACAAACTGTTTCGAATATTGCTGCTTCAAACTATTGTGTGGTGCGACTGGGTTCACTATACTATCCTGCGCCTTAAGACGTGACATCTGTGCGAGTTCTCCCAGAAAGACTCGCCGATGGAACGTGCCGGATAATGCAAAGTTTTTCTTTTGTGTGCATTCTCAATAAGAGTTCAGACCATAATTCCGCATCAAACGAGACGCTGCGATCATCTTGCTAATATTTTTCTGCTTTATATTTCTAGTAAATACGAACTTGCGCCGAGAGATACTCGCCAGATCTCTTTTCTCTGCCCTTACTACTCCAAACGTGAATGCATGACCCTGCGTATGTTTATTCGATTGAGCTATATTCATCTGAAGTGCGCGCTTCATGTTTATGCAAGAGGAGAAAACATGCTGCCACATTCATCCAGCAAATTTCAACCAGGCGCGGCCCATTGCTTGATGTAATAAATCGGTTAAAGCAGTCTGGTTAAAGCGAATCCATCATATCCGCTCCTCTCAAACTACCCTTCTTTCCCGACCAGGACCTACTCATGATGATGGAGCGCAGTGGGTTTTGTGGACGTTGCCTAAAACTCCACGTTGTCTTTAGTTTATATTGTCACGAAGAAGCCCAAGCTGGCAGTGGAGTGGGACGCAGCGCTCGCGGTGTGCGGGCGGCCATTAAAATCGTCTCGTTTCTATCAGGCAGAACGTCTCATTCCTCGACTGGACGTTACGTAAAAGCATGTAACTGCTTTTTGCGTCGGTGCGCGATCGAGCATAAAGGCGAAGGTTGCCGCCGCATCTGCGGGCTTTTTGAGCTGCACAGTGCTAGCAGTAGCCATTTCTGAAAATGAGAAAGAGCCGAAAACCTGCCATCATGGATCAGTGGTTACGGTGCTCGGCTGCTGACCCGAAATTCATGAGTCCGATCTCGGGCGCCGCGGTCGCATTTCGATTGAGACGAAATGCTGAAGGCCGAGTACTGTGTGAAGTGAGTGCATGTTAATGAACCTCAGGTGGTCGAAATTTTCTGGAACCGTCCTGTACTGCGTCCTTCATAGCGAGAGTACCAATGGGACGTTAACATCCATAAACCCATAAACCAAATCAGAAAGGGCAGGAGTTTAATTGTCACTTTGTCCGACCCCACCAAGAACTTTGGTAACGTAGCACGTAATAAATAAAATAGAAGCGACTACAACGCTGTGCTCAGATTAATCTCAGAGCTTTCTGAATCCCTTTCTCGCCCGTCCCACAAGCAGCGTGAAGCTTGATAACGAAAGCAATCATTGTTTTCTGTCGAAACTAAATTGTAAAGATTTGCTGAGAGTACTTAAGTCTGCTTACGTGCAGGAATGCGAAAGCAGGGAAGGTTCTATAACTCGGGTTTTTTTCCACGGCGCCTGTAGCCATTTCGTTTTTCGTTTTTATTTTATTTTCATTATTTACTATTTTTGTTTTAAAATTTTGATATAGTTATTTTCACTCGTGTTTTTTAATTTTTTATATATCTATGTTTGAACGCGTTACCAATCAGCCATTATTATTAACTGCTAAGAGTAGAGGGTTATAGAAATTATGCCATTCATGACATCATAGTGTGACAGATTTTGCGGATGGAGGGATGGACGGACACGATGAGCCATTAAAGGCTTTCGCCTTAAAATGGGCCTGTGTTCACCTTTCTACCCCGGCGACACTTCACACCAAAGGCACGTATTAATGAAAAAATAAAAATGGAAACAGCTGCGATCCTCGAAGAAAGCGGATTAAAAGACGGAGCCCTGGAATCTGTGCGGAAAGGAAAGTTGTAAACGACCGGAAGCGGAAATCCACATCAAACAAGCGGACGGATAAACAGATGTCAACCGGATTGATTTGTTGTCAGCTTTCCGTAGCCGAGGCTGACTGGCCGTTGTCAAATGGTTCCTAAGAGGATTTGCTGATCCTTGTTTCATCGTCGCGCGTTTTTTGTTTCTGG
The DNA here is from genome assembly GCF_052857255.1 of Amblyomma americanum. Taxonomy (NCBI): domain Eukaryota; kingdom Metazoa; phylum Arthropoda; class Arachnida; order Ixodida; family Ixodidae; genus Amblyomma; species Amblyomma americanum. Next base: position 132,954,542 of record NC_135500.1, read on the forward strand.
AGGTTGTGCGGCATTTTATATTTCATTCTTGTTTTTTTTTCTCTCGTTCGGTACAGCAACCTCACTTTTATGTTCTGGCTTTTCCTGAAATCTGCTGCGTCGGGAACTAAACAATCCACTTTATTTTCCATCTAACCTCCTCCTCCCCACTTCTCTCAAGCATGGAGAAGTTCCAGGCGCGTCTTGGAAGGAGCGGCTTCCACCGTCAGTGTCAGAGTCAGGCATGCAGGAAGTCTTGCAAGGAGAAGCCTATGCAGGAAGAATCGCCCCCGGAGTTGAGGACCAGAGATTATAAACAGAAATAAAGCTGGTCGCGTGCACAACTTGGTCGAGAAACAAGAAGTGAGGATGCAGCCACTTTGCATGCCACCACACTCGTGACCTATTTCACGATTCCAAATACTGCAGAGAATATATAACGCGGCAGTTTTCTGAGCATATGCACGTGCGAGAGAAGTGTTTTATAAAACGGCTTCCTCGCTTGGCTCTGCGGGAGGCCTTCCAGTCTCTCTCTTATTTTCTGCTTACACATAGCTTTTTTGAGTTCCCGAACGCCGAAGGAACTAAATCCTAAGGCCTTTCCTGGTATGATAGAAAACTTCCGCAACAATTTTCTCGGCCTCAGATGCCATACGCGGATCAAGACAATGAAGAGTGAAGACAAGCTTAGCCCCGAGAGAGCTAAAGACACAACACCTCACGACTACCCCGAAAGGCGGCGAATAGAAACAGATATACTTTCAAGCATATCTACCATTATGCAGATAGTTATCCACGGAACCACTCTGACATTTTCATTCTTATAACAATCAGTGCTTTGTTCGCTGGACATTTTTTTTTGTAATTAGTCGCTTTTTCGTTATATAGCGTTCGCTTAACTATTTTATTTGAACAAAACGACCGCGTTTACTCCAAGAAAACAATAAGGAGAGCTACGGCGAGCTTTGATGCCTTCGAGTGATGAGTCACAGGCTCAAGAATCGTTGCGAGCCCTTCTAAAGCCGGTGCATGTAGTAGTACTATCGGCGTCAAATTAAATGCTAACAGCGGAGCGCGTGGCTAAAGGTATATTTTATGCCGTCTACCTGTCGCCACCTGAGCGCAACCGTGCTCATTCGGTTCGCGACAGTTTCGCTTGTGTTTTCTTAGTTTTCTCATCTTCCCGCTTTGTCACTGGAGCGCCACATTCACTCTTTTCAGCTATCTTAACGTGCGCACCGCGGTTTCGTTGGCGACACCGGCTTTGGCCCGCGTGTGTGAAGCGAGCGTTTGTAGCTCCCTGGCCCGCAGCACTTTGATTTTGCTTCCATCATCGCCGTGTTACCAGCGTCTGCACGCGATGCGAACAGCTCAAAAAAGAAAAAAAAGCGAACGGGTTGCGGGCGGTGGCCATCTAGACAGTTCCTCAGTCGCTTGTTTCTGATAGCTTCGTCGCCACGAGAAAAGTTCGAATACACTAGAATTGAACATTCAAACGTCAGCGTACGGCCAGAAAAGAGGGCGCGAATCGCTTCTCTTTACCGTCACGGCGTGCAGCGACGCGTCGAAACAGGTTGTTCAGCGTCTGCAATTACCAGAACTTTCCAGGAATTCTGTGGTGCGGTACGGCTTGGAAACATGCCTCGTGGGCAGAGACAGCGGGTTACCGGCGAGGATCTTGATCTACTTACTGTGGCCGCTGGTGCAGACACACCTAAGTTTACGGCTATTGAAGTAGAGGACACTTCAATTGTGCCAGCACGTCAATCATTAGACATCGTCTGCACGGAAATATTCTGCGAAGCTGTTGTACCGTCGAAGAAGCCAGCAGTCTGCGAAGCAATTTGAAAAGCAAGGCTTCTGTTTGCACAAGGCCATGCATCATGGACTACGGCGAACTGGCGCTGCATGATATTCTCTAACAAGTCAACGCCTTCAACTCATTGGGACCAACGTCAGCGATTTGGAGCGCCGACGACACCAGGTGTGCCTTTTTGTCATAAGTGCATGTCTACCCTTCTATATACGAGGTAAGACTGGTTTAAAGCAATGACCTTCATATTGCGATGCGAGGGAAGGCATTCGTTTTTTTCTTAATTCAGGCAACCGGTAGGCGTCTATTTGTTCGCAGCGCTACCAGGCAGCTGATTGCATTATAGCTAATCTTGTGACAGCAAGATTACTTCTCTACCATACCCATGCGTCCGGTAATGATTCCGGCTTTTTCCTATATTCAAATGGAATGGCCGTAGTTCAACAGGGGCATCTCGCTTCTAAGTTCAAGTTCACCCATGAAGATCCACAGCTTAGCACATCGCAATTTTTAGATTTACAGCTTACGTCTGAACATAACCGCTTGTTTTAGCAATCTCCCCTATTGAAGCGAGAAAGCGCCTGTTTAACTAGCTGATAACACGCCGAGTATAAAAGTAAAATCGAAGTGCTCCTGGACTGGGAGCTAAGAGCACTCGCTTCACCAGTGGGATACCGCACTGTGCAAGTTGCGATATGAGGAATCCTTGCACGTGGTGCTCCAGCGGCAAAGCGAGAAAACGAACCTCAAAGAAAACAGAAGTAAAACTATCGCAAACCGGATGATCGTGCCTATTTCGGATGACGGTAGGCAGACGGCGTAAAATGAACCTTTGGCCGCGCGCGCCCCACTGTTCGCATTTCATTTCACACCGACAGTACACCACTTTGCAAGCGACGATTGTTATTGTTGTTTATTTGTTCAGTTGACCAAATCTAAACTATGCACTATAGTACATACACCTGCCTCAGCATTATTGTTATTTGCTTCTTTCAAAGTTTTGAAGAAAGCTGCTTGCTCTGTTTCTTTTTTTGTTCCTGGGTTCCGCAGTTGTTTATATTGCCGCGAATGTTTGTACTGTTTCTTCCTTCTTCAAACGAGCCGAAGCGCGACATTATCGTTTCTTTTGAGATGAAAGAGACCACGAAATTTATCTCTTTCAATCGCATCCAGGCGGAGTCGATTCTAGGTTGTTCCAGACTGTTTTAATAACTTTGCACGCTTATAATGCCATTTCAGGCGATCGAAATATCCTGACGTCCTCCGGAGCAGGAACCGTTCCTCCTCACTCCAGCAAAAGTCATGGAGTGGCGAATAACGGTGAGACGCGGTAGCGACTGGCGCAGAATAAAATACCGCAGGCACTAGACCGTTGTCCCTTGAGTTACAAATGAAGCCTTTGCGACGCTGGTGATAAAAAATCGCACTTCAGGCAAGTTAGCGATTTGAGCTAACGTTTCCAGTTCACTTTTAAACAGCATTTGCCACGTATATAGCCCTAATAAGCGATATCTTAATAAATGGTGCGAGACTTGTCCAACTTTGCCGGGCAAAGATTTTGAAAATTGAAAAGTAAAAGTTGTAAGACACTGGCATGGAAATATTGAAAGTTTTGGTCCTTTGTTCTGATACGTAACAAAATCTTTCTTTTAAAGTATTGCCATCGATTGCATTGGACAGTTATTGCTGTCACCTAAATACAATGGGCGATGCTTTTGACGATAACAAAATCTTTAATAGAATAAAAAATTCAAGACTGCCGACGCCATCGGGTGACTTGCGGATATATTGATCGTTATAGTGAAATCTTACGATATGAGAAAAAATTGCGTTCCTAAATGGTTTCCTGCTCAAAAATGGTTTTGTCCGGAAATGTTGGGTAAGTATAGTTCGGTACCTAGAGAATATCTCCTCGTCGTTGGAAGAGAAGAACAGATGATGTATTGTTGCAGCCCACATCTTCATGCCCATGGCCTTTTACATGTATTCTTATTTTTGTATTCAAACACACGAACGAGCTCTGTTTACTGCTAATGTTTACAATTTTGACATTCCTCGTGCTGATCCAGCTTATCTGTGCACCCGCTGCTTGTTAAGTAAAGATTTCTTGTCGCTAATAATCGTTGATATTAATAGAAGGCACTTGAGTTAGCGTGACGTATGGCTGTATACAAGGTTTTTCAGGGAATAATTCAGGGAAATCTCAAAAATAAGTTTTTTGAGCTAAAAATATGGCTTTTACAGCATAATAATAACAGTGTTGGCAGGCACCAGAAAAACAGTGAATCGTCTTTAGTAAGCTGGGTAATTAATTTTTATAAAGTTTTTAACTATTAAAATTGGGTGTCTAGTTGGAATCAAAACTTGTAGCCGGTCGTTAGTAGTATCCATGTCAGTTTTTAGAATTTCTAAAACAAGATTACTGTAGGCGCTGTGGCTCCACAAAATTCCCTTTTTTGACTAGTTACGTGCGCTAGAAAGATTGCTTTGCCTGCATGATTTTCGCATGCATTGCATGTATTTTGGCACAATGTAGCCAGATTATGTGGAGCCACATTGCCAAGAATAATCGCGTTTTTGAAATTCCAAAAACTCATTTGGCTATTACTGACGACCGGCTACAAATGGCTAATTGCAACCAGTTGGCTAGCTGCGGTAGTTTAGTTAATTATCAGAAATGAGTTAACCAGCTTACTACTTAAGACAGTTCACCGGCTTTCCGGTGTCCGTCAACACTGGTACTAATATGCGGCAAAAGCAATATTTTTACTCCAGAAAGCCTATTTTATTTCAAAATTTCTTGAAGTATTCTCTGAAACACCCTGTATAATGCCTATAGCGTGAAAGTGGCAGTTCAATTTATGATTGGGCGCGAGATGTGGCTCGGGAAGAGCAACTTGGGTGTCATAATTAAGCCTTTCCGGTGACAATACCTCCCATCACAGGGCAGCAGCGCATCGCTTAATCACGACTCCACTGCGCCAGGAGTTCTCGAGCACTACCAGGTCTCTATGAATGTTATGTGCAGAATGGCCAGTTACGCATGCATAAGAATTAGCCCATTATCGCTATCCTAAAAACTTGCATGCGTGAAGAGGGAATCCGAACACCAGGGCCGAAGTGTAAACCGAAGTGCTGCTTTGCCTAATTCTTATTTGGCTAAACCACGCGTATCGATCGTCAAATTCTTTTTTTCTTTCTGAAAGATACAAATGAAAGCCAATCGGGCGAGATTTAGTCCTGAAACTGCATCTGGTCTCCCCAAGAAAGGTGGCATGCCGATTATTCCGCAACTACAACAGCTGCATACAACTGCACCTTTTCATGCAGTGTGCTCACTGCGCTCTTCCGAGTTTACGGCCGGTGGACCCGTTTCCTTGCGACCTTCATTCAGTTCATCTCGAGCATAGCGAATGCACGCACACGTTTGAAATGCAGCGGTGCCAAAAAAAGGCAGCGGAATAAATAGAGACTGCTAGAAAGCAAAAAGCACGATGCTGAGACTGTGCTCACGACATGCAGCCTTTATGGACAGAGCGCGCGCTTGGCATGGTACCAACTCTGGCGATCTTACGGTGCGTTTCTAAATGTTCAATAAGAATTTCTTTGAAAAGGCGTGAAAGATACGGCGATGCGGTCTGTCCTAGTGGATTCTATGGCAAAGCGGCTGTTTTTGCGCGATAGATTAAACTGAAAAGACCAACAGTTCAGTAAAATTAACTAATCCAGTGTTTAAATTTTACTTGCAGTGCTAAATTGTATTCAGAAATTGATGGCCTCGAACATCGAATTAAACTTATGAATCGGCATCGCCATTCGACATATCGGACGTGAAAAATGAGCTCTTGATAACACGGCATGTTGGTCTTACCGCATTGGAGACTGCTCAAATGGCATCCCTGGTTTGGTATCGTAAAGGGAACCACGTTAGCACCTTCTATATTATAGAAATCGGAAACTGCGTCCGACTTTGATTGAAGCGACATCATTTTATTAATTTTCAATTTGGGAAGGAAAACTTGAAGCATTCAAAAGAATTTTTTTATAACGTTCGAAGCTGCATCTACGCCGACGACGTTACGCTATGGGTACCGGGAGGAAGCGAAGGACACATCGAGACAACGCTGCAAGAAGCGGTCAACGCCATCGAGGAGCCGCTGGACGGGTCTGGACTCGTTTGCTCTCCGGCCAAGTCAGAACTGCTGGTGATTCCACCGAAAGGAGCGGGCAGGAAAAGAAAGAATACGGAAGTCAAGTTCCAGCGTCTCAAGATCACGGTCAAGACGGCGGGAGGCGAAGTAATACCGGAGGTCGAGAAGATTCGAGTGCTCGGGCTGCTCATCCAGCGAAACCGAGTCAACGGTGAAACGGTCAACAAGCTCGCGGGCAAAGCGACCACGACAATGAGACTCATCAGGAGGGTGTCCAACAGAAAAGCGGGGATGAAGGAGGACAGCCTGACTATAGGCTTGTTCAATCCTTCGCCGTTAGCCACATAACGTACGTGGCCGCCTTCCACAACTGGAGGCCGAGCGAACGTAACAAGATAGACGCCACCACACGCAAGGCGTATAAGGCGGCACTCGGTCTCCTCGGGAGCACAAGAACCAAAAAATTCATGGCACTGGGAGTCCACAACACGCTGGACGAAATAGCCGAAGCACAGAGAACGGCGCAACTCGAGCGTCTCTCTAAAACGAGAACCGGAAGACAGATACTGCGGGACCTTGGCCTCTAGCCGATGGAAGGCATGCAGCAGAAAGACGTACCTACGCCGGATAGCATCAACAGAAAGCTCAGGGTCTGCCCGATTACGAGGAACGTGAACCCAGAGCACAACAAGGAGCGGAGGCTGGCGAGGGTCACGGCTCTCGTGGACCTCCACGGCAGAGAAGGCGCCGTCTACGTGGACGCGGCGGAGTATCGAGGGAGCAGCGACGCATACGAGGCGGTGGTTGTCGGGGCATCGACGGGTGCAACGAAGACCGCGGCGAGCGTCCGGACTCGAGAAGTGCACCGGGCGGAGAAGGTGGCCATCGCCTTGGCCGTCTCCGACCCCGGATGCACTACAGTGTTGTGTGACTCTAGGACGGCAGTGAAGAACTACGCCAAGGGTAGGGTATGTAGTGAGGCCGCGGGCATACTGCGCAAGGCCGAAGACATCGGACGCAAAAGTGGTGTGGTGATCAAGTGGTGTCCGGCCCACATAGGCAGTGACGGGTCGGAACGCGGGAACGTGAACCACAACGAGACGGCCAACTCGGCCGCGCGAGGACTAACCAACCGCGCGGCTGCAAGCACGGCCGACTCGGAGCGTTGGTCGCGGTGCAGTGCCAAGGACAAGATGATCACCTTCAACGAAATAGTGAAATGGTACAGACTGAACAGACAGACTATGCCGCCACCTCACCCGGGGCTTACCCGGAAGGAGGCAGTGTTATACAGACAGTTACAGACGGGGGTCCCTGCTCTCCCCGGGGCTAGCTAAGCACGTGTGTCCGAGTGTGTACGCGAGTGACGTGTGTAGACTATGCGCGAAGGAGAGAGCCTCCGCGGCTCACATCCTTTGGGACTGTAGTGTAAATCCGCGAGAAGCCAGCGAGAAGACGACGATCCCGCCGCAGCTAGAGGCTGCAACGAGGAGCTATGATCAAGAGACACAACTCAAGGCCGTCCAGCAGGTCTCGGCAGCTCTAGAAAGGCAGCGACCGAGCGAAACTGAGGAGAAGGGGGGCAGCACCCCTAGGAAGGGCGCGGCGGCCCTCTCGGACCCACGGAAGTAGCGAGGCACCAAGACCTCGAGCAGCACAACGCACGAGACTGACGTAGTGGCCGCGTCGCGGTAAACGCTTGTCCTCCCTGCGTGGAGGGAGCCTAACCGATTCTGCAGGCATTTTCGATAAAGTTGTTCTCTCTCTCTCTCTCACGTTCGATACCGCGAACCACGATGCCACTCAGAAATATTTAATGTCACGAAATATAGCTTATATGTCTCGACATTGATATTGACTGTTTTCAATACTCAATGATTTAGTATATCATAAAACCAAAAAATAAGGTTGTTTATTGGATAACTTGATATAATAAATGATATTTTTGTTTCAGTGCATCAGGAATGTCCGCCCTACCATACAATCAGCCTACAGATACTGCATTGAAGTATCTTTCCCAGCTTCTGTGTTGTTTAATATGTCACACAACCGGTAGACATGAATTTTACAGCTCTCCTAATGGCCAAATCTCTTGTCAAACTATCAGCAAGGGCATTACATTTTTTCTCAAAATAGAAGGCAAATAAGCCCAAAATACTGCCTGTAGGCGGCAAAATACAATACTTCCCAGTGTTTACGCTCCCTTTGCAAGCGTGCATAAATCAGCAAAATATTTCGCAGTGCTGCTGCGTGTCTCTTGTTGATATCTTTGACTTGCAGCAAAACCCAAAGACCAACACACAATAACGATCTCAAAAAATTGGCGGTGGTTTAGCTCTGGTTAAACCTGGACTGACGCGATAGCTACAGCTGGCCGAGTGGAACTTAGTCACGTGACAAACCAGGTTTCGAACCACGTGATCAGCCACGGCGCCACGCCGCCGGCAGCTGCTCCGCACCACGTGACCAACCACGTGACAGCGTGGTGGCGCCGCCAGGCTGATGGCTCGAAATGATACCGTAACGTAGCTATCGTTACAAAAGCGCACAATCATGTGCCTGGTGCCGATCCCGTCGGCAGCGCTGGTGATATGATGTCTAGTGATCGTCAATGTGTGAACATCACATAGTAGTTATATGAGCGGACGTTCACATGATCCGCAACGTGAGCGGATGAGTACGGTCTGGAAAATGAAATGCGTCAGGGAATATTAATATAACAGCTTTAGCTATAGAAGAATGACTCCCTGCCTATCTGCTGTGAAGGACACGCTTGTTAGGCAATACAGAAGTACAATGCAGGATATAAAGATTACAAAAATACAGAAAATAGAGGCAATAGAAAAACTTCTTCACAGTACTCTGAAAAATTTAAACTGTGAGCAAAAACCCACGTACCCGCTCAGAGCATATTGGACACCTGCGAAACGGCAGATTTATGAAGTTGAGTTAACAACCACATCGAACGAAATTCGTTAGAAAAAGAATGGCTACTTTATCGCTGTTCTGAGGCACGAGCTCTGTTCATCAGCACCAAAATGTATTGGCCGAGATAAGTATTTCCGCAACTTTGAAGCATGAAAGTGTCCAATAATGTTGCAAGACTTTAATACCTTATCTCAGATCAAAATTTCAAAGCAACGTTGGCATCGATGCACTCCGGTAGCAATTAACTCCCTGCTAGGCTCAGAGTCAGTTCGCCAACTCTAAAAGGGCTACGTGCACGCCAAGAATGCATTTTTACACCAAGAGAGTACTCAGGCTACACAACGCTGCCGTATCGTAGAGATCGTTATCCCTTAGCTTTACAGCGGAAAAAACATATGTATGTTTCGAGAGCACTTGAATCTTATTGGCCGTTAGAAAATGTTGCTGGTTTTTTACCATCTTTTATAATAGCAGGGCGGATGAAAAACCGCGTAAAGTGGCAAACAGACGAAGAAAGAACACAAGGACAAGGGCCGGTTCTTGTGGTCTTTATTCGTCCGCTTTATCTCTTTTACTAGCTTTTGCAAACATGCATTAAATCCAGCTTTACTAAGCTTTCGCCCTTGTTTAGAAACACTCAGCGAATCCACACAACCGAACGAAACAGAACATGTAAAATTGTTCTATGGAAGGAGGAAACCGGCATGTTTTCTTTTTGCGTGTGTTTGGAAACCAAACTGCACAACTTTCTGCGAAGATTCCTCGGATAGCGTGCGCTCCGCTCATCTCAGAAACGGCACGTCCCCCGGTTTGCGGCCCAGTCCACTCCTTCAAAACGTCCGAGATAATTGGCGGACCGAAATCAAGCAATAAAGAACGTGCGATGAAAGAGCGTGTCACTCGCGTCTGCTGTTCAGTGAAGGTGTTCAGCATCCGCGTCATCGCCACTCTTCTCCTCGCCACTTTTTATACTGCGCCGTGAATTGGCGAAACAAAGAGGACCAAAGAACTTCGAAAGGAAAACCCGTCTTGAGCGCACTTACAACCAGCCGGATTCAAATACAACCTGGGGGATGGGGGGGGGGGGAGGCGACTTTGGGAAGCGTCTGACATATCCGGCAGGTTGAAGCAGTGAGGGTAGGCCATAGAAAGGCAGTGGCCGAAGAACGAGAAGGAGGATCGACGCTTTCAGAAAGGAGAAGGGGAGTGATTGGATGATACCGATGATAGACAGGTCGGCTTTAGCAGAGGACCGCAAGCCCAAACAGAGCAGCATCATTGAGGCATGTTTCAGGAGGCTTAATTGTTGTGTCTTGCTGGAGCTACAACGTTCTTGTAGTGGTGTACAGTCTTGGCCATAGGCACTGAGGCCAGATATTGCTGTTTAGATGCATAGAGGGGTATATACGAAACTCCTGAAGGTTCAATGCTCCTGAAAGGCGAGCGAAACGGTGTTTGGCTTCTTTCCGACATGTTTAACTTAGGCAGTACACCCAGTTTTCCAGAACAAGCCTCAACTGGACATTATGATGAGACTTTTGGTCAATGTTGTACACAGTGGGACAGGAAGGATGTTGGAAGTGACTATGAACTTAGTTTTTGTTGGTTTTCTTAGGATATGTTGATTGATTATGTAGGATGCACTTAAGAGGAAGCTGCCTTGGAGAAGCAAAGAAATTTACTCTATTTTAGCGATCATCACCCGAACAGAAATCCGCTCCTTCAATCGCACTGCCAAGTAACCCCACTGTTTTTCATCCAATTTACCCTCCCCCTTTGGCATGTTATGATACCGCGTCACCACGCATGCATTCAAACTACACCTCTTGAAATAATATACAATCCGTACTCGTGCGCTTTGTACCACGCTTAAAAATACCTCGGTGCATGTATTTAAGCTTTCACTTAAACAAAGCAACGCTTTGATGATGTTACTTTTGTCGTGCAGCATTATTAGTTGCTGCGGAATGGACAAAATGCTTTTCAACATGTTTCCTGATTGGACGTCTTCTGGGAAAAGGGCGATAAAGGTTGTTGTAGGCACATTTAATAAAGCAGCACAACGTACCGAAGAATGAAGGAAACCTTATGACACGAGAAGTGCTGGATGATTTTCGAACCATATATAATTTTTCTATCTAGCAGTCCACCATCTAGAAGCATATTCGCGAACTTGTTGAAAAACGACGCTTAATTTTCCTTTTTCAAGCATCCGATAGCAAAAACCTCAGCTAGACACTTGTATCTTATTTGCGCGCTTCAAATTTTTTTACAGGATGGATGAAGCCAAAAATGCAGTTCGCAGTCGTTCGCCGAATGTGTTCAAAATAGGCGTCTCAAATGAAGGCTTGCATGTAACCTGACTCGGCACTCCTGGGCTGTTGCTTCACCAAGAATAGTCTTATGTACAAAAATACGCCGCAAACCTAAAAGAATGGACATGAATTTCTGTGAATAAAGTGGTGGATGCGCGAGGCCGAAGCGAAGCTACGCGTACGTACCGTTCCCGAAGGCGCATTGTTCACAACGAAAACCCAAGCGCGTCGCTGCCAAGGGGCGCAGTTACGAAAACAACGCTCTACGTGTGAAGGCACCCTAATTCCGGGCAGAAACGAAGACAGCGGTGATCTTGAAGGTTTTTGTGTGCTTTTTGCAGAATGTAGCTCGCGTTAAGTTCCTTTTAAATGTTTGCCGTTGATGTACTTACTTGTTTTCTGTCACTGCACTGAGGGGATAGAAAAAGTTCATTTGACATTTACAAGAAAACGAGGATTCACATCAGGAAACATAAAGAACACCAGACTGGGCGCATATCCGAAATGAAACCATGAGAAAAACACACTGTTACAGCAGAAAATGTATGTCTCTATACAAATGTAGAGAGGTAAGGAAAACATAAAAATTACGAGCAGGAGCGCTGGGTTATGAATAATGAAATGAATTTACATTCATGTATACAACGAAGGCACCCATAATGTGTTTTGAAATGTGTACATATATGTACAGTGAAGCTGACTATGCAGATTTCGAGAGCCTGGTTTGTCCACAAAGGTTGGTGGCTTAGGACGGATGGTGCTTTTGCGTGCAGGTTCAACCGAATATTATCAGGGTGGCGCTGATATTTTAAACACTACTCTTGACTGCCAGCATGCCAGAATAGTGCTTCTCGGAGCGAAAATCAACAGAATTTGAGGCATCATGCTTTAATGACAGAAGTATGCTAGTAGAACTAACAGGAGAAGAAAAAACGCGTTTCTTTGGTGAGACTGGCCATACAAAACGGGAGGCCTTAAACTGAACAAGTGGCCCGAAAACGAAAACGAAGTGCTAATGCTGCATCCGCACTTTTGGAGAAAACTAAACGAAGGATTGCTCTCCTGTTCCTTTCTATGTAATTGTTGGAGACGATCTTCGTCAGTATTGTTAATGCACCTTTTGTAGCGAAGCTACATTACGGTAGCATTTCGAGCCTTCAGCGTGGCGGTGCCACCACACCCCGTGGCAGGTCACATGGTGCGGAGCAGCTACCGTCGGTGCGGCGCTGTGACTGATCACGAGGTCCGCCATGTGGTTGGTCACGTGACCAGCCACGTGGTGCGGAGCAGCTGCTGCTGCCGCCGGTGCGGTGCGCCGGCGAAACCGAGCTGCCACGAAGACAAAGATGAGGTGGGACGAAGATGAAGAAGGAACGCACAGCGAAACGCAGCGCGAAAGATTGACTTTTTAGTTCAACTGAACAAGTTCCACTCGGCCAGCTTAGCTGTCGCATCACTCCAGGTTTAACCAGCGCTAAAGCACCGCCAATTTTGTTCTGGCCTCATTATTGTTTATGTGTAATGAATTAAAATGACTGATTGAGTAATTGACTGACTGATGCCTTGTGATAAACTGCAAGTCACTCTCGCGCAGTACATGGCACATCGCCGTTTTCGTCTACTAATACTACTGTTGAACTAATATCGTCGCCAGAAGTCCCGACGACAAAGAAAGCAAAATATGAGCCTGCAGAGACTGAAACAGCTGCAGAGCTGCGCTCAAATTTCAGATTTGGGAGAACCGTAACTGTCATTAATTTTTTTTTTTCACCCATGGATCAAGATTATTGACCAAGCGGTCCACTGCACGTGTATTTAAAAGCCAGACTAGAATTCGCCGCAGCCAAACATTGGGGAAGAAACTGAGTAGGCTTTGCAAATGACGTATATTCTTACAATAATTTGTTCGGAATTCATTTCTACTTAGATTTGAATACATGCGGGAGATCACGATGCCGCGTATGAGGACGTTTGAGGCTTGCTTGCTTCGACGCGTCGGACCAAACCGGGCCGCGACCGCTCTGCGCGCCCCAAGAGACTTGGCCGAGCCTGTGCTGCGGTGAGGGACACAAGCCTGATCCTCTAACAAAGCTGCCGCCGAGGCTCCGTGAGCATGTCAGGCGCGTGTCATGCCAGAAAGCACCTGGCAGAGCCGGCACGACTTCCGACAAAGAACGCGCTCCTTTCAGTAGCTCACCCGCACGCGACGAAGCATCACCGCATGCTGTTTGTCAGTTACGCGATGTTGGACACAGAAGTCTGCCGCGTGTTGCCTTGCTCGAGAAAAACAGAGCGCAAGTACTGCCATGCTGCGAAGTGGTCTTGTCGCCGCATCAGGGAGCTGCTCTCAGTGGACTGACGGCAGTCAACACTTCGAAAAGTTCCACACACACACAAAGAGACCTGAACTCTCAGAAAGTAATTATATTAGAGTCAGAAGTAGAAGTTTTTACTTCGTGTTTCCTCCATTTAGCAAAGGCTCTTCTTGGTAATGGTTACATGCCTATGTGCCATAAAATCAACGCAATCGCGTCAAGGTTCAATCGTGCCTTCCTGACAGAGAGGCTTAGTGATAGCGTTAGGGAGAAGCTGCGCACGTAGTCGCTGCCATAATAGTGATTCGAGCAGAGTACGCTTGCTTCGGCTGGCTTCAACTTATCCCGCATCATAAAGCGGTCCACTGCGCTGCCAGCTTTTGATGCTGCAGGAAACAGTAGAGCAGGCATGGCCGCGCTCGTAGGAGATCGGTCGTGCACTCGAACGCAGAGAAGCATTTAATGTTGGATCAGGTGCTCAAAACTTAGCTTACAAGTTTTTCACACCCACAACGCCCGCAAGACGCGGAACAACTCACGCTGAAAACTCACTAGGATTGTCTGAGCATCTTCGCCTCCTCCACGTTACGTCACATGGGCCAAAATGGACGAGGTTTCCCTCTCAGCTGTTATCCTCTCCGGCGCTTCTGCGGGACCCGGGAGGTTTGAACGCCCTCTTTGCAACCGGTGACTGCGCCGGTGCTTTATTCACAATCGAAATAATTTCACAGAAGGGATCAACAATGAGTCTACTTTAAAATCTAAGTAGAATAGAAGATTTGAAAATCGCCTTAACACCTCTTTGTTCGCAGGGGTTGGTGTTGAAATATAACCAATACCGGGCCTTGAAGCGCTTCGACGACGAAATATTGCGTTTTGGATTTAAGCACAAAATACAATATAACCGCATGAACTCGCCAAAGAAAAAGCACAACCTTTAAAGCTGTTCGAAATTCATGAAGCGTCTCTTCCTAAGCTGCCTGCGTCGAAATGAGTCGGCAGGAAAAAAACGTGCGAAGACTTTGCCGCCACTTCGGCGGTCTATTCGCTTCACTTCGTTTTGTTCTTGGCCGCGATGAAAAGTGCTCTGGAAGTGCAGGCTTGCCATAACAATAGAGCCCACGTCTGTCTAGTCTGTTGCCTTCTTTGCTTTCTTCAATTTCATCTGCTCTGGCGTATTGGGCCCCTTCGTACTCTAGAAGAACATCAGTAATGAACGTCACGTCAGATAGACTGAGAGGATTAAAAATGTGACGGCTTTTCTCGGTCCCTTTGTTTCTGTCAGACAACTTTCCATTTTGTGCATGCGGTGGGGTCGGAACTAAAGTTCTTGCTCTTCGTGGCATTTTGGTCACTACTATCAGGGGATCAAAAAAAGAATTTCCTTTACTTCAGACGCACCCTATTCGAGGCACGGAAAATTTCAGCACTCGTGGTATATTACTCCTCGTGGCCTCATAAGGATCAACTGTTCTTTCGTTTACACCTGCACTACACATGTGCAGTGAAAACTCTGCCGAAGTAATGCTTCGTATGCGCTAAAAGACAAATATATTTTAACTTTCTATAGGTGCCATAAACTTGCATATTGTACGAATACACGTCATTGTCCGTCCAGCGCTTTCCCTTGTTGGCTCATACAGGAGAATACTCTACGACATGGACAGCTGTGTTGCTGGTTCAGGCGGCTGCTCCATACATTGAAATAGAATTAGCCAGTCTAAATGCTCAGTTCTGCCTTTTCGGCTCACGCGAACTTGAACTTTTTGGTTTCTTTTCGTTCAAACCTGTTGATTTTCCATATGACTAGTGGGTATTATCCTTCTACTGCTTCAAGATTTCTACATGAGCGCCTTATTCCTGCCACATCAACAGGCCTTCCCCGGCCCAAAGTTTTCCGTGCTTTTACATATAGCGCATGCGCCACTTCCTCAGCTGGTCAGAATTTCTGGTAACTGATTCTTCACGTCACCAAATTTTCTCTCCTCTCTGTAACGAGCTCTTATCCAGCTGATTGCTTTGCCTTTGCAGTGACGCTCCAGTATGTATGTCTTGCTTCTTCGTCCGTCCTTTGCTGTTTTTCTCTGCTCTGACTGGTTGTCCTTGCTCGTTTTTGTTGCCCATATACAGACTTTCAGGCTTAATATTGTCAACCTGAAACATTATTTATTTTCAGTTATCGCCTTTGTACGATTCGGCGCTTTCTTGTCTCGCGCCACCGGAGGTTTTCGGTTATGAACTTGCGCACATTACAGCGCCTCGGGTTCACGTTCGGTAATTTCATAACCTTCAGATATTTCTTGCCCTTGTGCCCGGACCACCTTTATAGCTGCTGTCCATGGGCGTTGGTGTGCACAATGGCATTCATATCACAATGGGCCCCGCACTTCACCAGGGGAGCTTGATGGCACCTACCTTCAGTGTTCCTGCCCTCCTCCGAAACCCACCACTTATCGTTCTGGACTTCTACTTGACAGTATGTATCTTTGTGGAAGTGATTGTGAGTTTATTTCTAAATATCTTTGCAATTATTCCTTAACTTCACATATGACAGGTAAAAAAAATTATTTACATATGTTCACATGCCAAGGTTAGCGAATACATTGACATTCACAAGTAGGCATGACGCTATGCATGTAAGGCGAACAAATTAAAGAGGTACCATAAGCAGCTTTGAGCAACTAACAAGAATTGCTTGTGAGCAATTAAAGATGGGATAGCATACCTATTCACAGAAGAGTGAAACAGCAATAATCTGACACGGAGAAAGAAAGAAAAAAGACTTTAGCGCCAGTTTGGTCTAAAGACCACAACAAGACGATCGTTGTTAACGACCACTGCCGGAGGAACTCTTCCTCTCGAAAGAAAAAGAGTTCCTCTGACAAGAAACTGATCTGCTCCCTTTGAAGACGGCCATGTATTGGCCACACAGCGCGGCGTCGAAAGCCGCCAGCAACCGCGGTGCATCGACTGCTCCCTAAATGTAAAAAGAGCCGCAAAAATTAACAAGCGAGCAAAACTGCCGCTGGGGATGTGGCCGCGGGAGACAAAGCTCGAATTGCCCTGCCCACGGAATCCCGCATGAACTGCGCGCAAAAAGATACGCGCTACCGCACAGGTGACTGAAGCCTGGCGATTAAATTCCGAATGCGGGCAGTTCGGACAGCTACTAGAGCGTTAAACACCCCACCGCTCTAGCCGATAACAAGTAGGCAGCACAGCCCAACCAAGTTTCCAAACAAAGTCGCGTAGATGGTCTGGGAGAGGCGTCGACGCTATGCGCGCCCATTGAACGCGGGGCGTCGGTGAGCGGCGAGCCGCCGGCACGACAGGCAACAACAGCGAGCCCATAATGTCACCACACGGTCTTCAACGATGTTAATATCAGGTGCTACTGCGCTTACATATCTGAAAAAGGGCACTCACGTAGCGTAGAAAGCAGTAGGCTGCTCTGATTGAGGTCCATGGTTAACAGGGGCCGAGGGAATCAAAAAGCGCAAAGGGGGGCCCAAAAAGTACTGCGCTAGGGTTCGCGCCGGAGACGCGTCCCCCAGCAGGATACGCAAAATGCACTTCAAAGCTAACAACGAGGACGTGATGGACAAAGTTGCAAAGGCAAAACCGCCTCTCTCCCGTGGTTGTCCAAGAACAGCACGAGCCACAAGCTCGGTTCCGCCTGACCAAAAAAAAAGAGAAAACACTGTAGTCTGCATCCGCTTTATGACGCGCAGGGGTTGTTTAACAATGTGGCAAAGGTACCAGAAGGCACCCAGCGCGACCGCCTGAACCAGGTAGCGCCTCTCAAGCACAGGCAGGTCAAATGTCTGGGCCCTCCGCACACCAGCTGTAATGCCCTCTACGACCTAAGACCACATACCATCCCATACTCCAGCACAGTCGTAGGTCACACCTAAAATGCGCATCTGCGCACACCCCTGCAAAGGTATCGCACATGTAATGCGTCTGTGAGAAGACCGCAAAAAAAACTAATGCCTCTTCGAATAATTAACAGCAGCCGCCCGACAAGGAGCCGTACTCACGAAAAACGTTTAAAGCTTCGAGCAGGCTGCGTTCATCAGCTAAGTAGAGTGTGATGTCATCTGCATAAGCAGTGACGCGTACTGCCTCACTGCCTGGCAATGCCAGACTTCTAATAAGAGAATGGTGATTGACTGCCAGGAGGAAAGGCTCTAATGCTAAGACAAACAAAAGGGGGGAGAGCGGACAACCTTGACGGACGCCGCGGCCAACATCAAATGTGGTACTTTCCCAGCTATCGGGGAACAGAGTGCTTGAAATATCTCTGCACATCTCTTTAATGAGAAGCACGAAAGAAGGTGGGAAACCGAAAGCTTCCAGTGTACCGTAAATATACTCATGCACTAAAAAGTTGAATGCTTGCTCTTGATCGAGAGAAAGAAGAAGACCCTGTGCGCGCCGCCGTATAGTATACTGTAGGATATCTTGCGTTACTGAAGATAAACCATGTATTTCACGACCCGGGATGGAGCAAACCGGGTGGCAGGAAATGAGAGACGGGAGAAGAAACCGTAGTCGGCGAACGAGTAATTTTGCTAATACTTTATAATCTGAATTTAGTAAGGTGATAGGGCGCCAATCTGCGGACATGTCGAGAAAGGAGACGTTTTAGGAATCAGGACAATGCGGCCTCTTTTAAATGATTTGGAAAGACATGCCGAGTGAAACAGACTTTGAACACTTGCGATAAAATGGGGCCTACAATATGCCAGAATTGTACATAGAACTCCATAGGAAGGCCATCTGGCCCGGGCGCTAAGCCTCGTGTCATGGAATCTAACGTCTCCTTGATTTCACCTGGTGTTAGCGGAGCTATAATGCCGTCATAAAGTTCAGCGGCAATCTGCGGCAAGCCTGCAAAAAATGGGTGTGCAGAAACGTCATCGAGATTAACCAGAAGGAGAGACTGAGCAATATCCCGGCAATAGACGAAAAAACGCACTGAAATTACTGCCAACTGGCTGGGCCACAACCCTGGCGGAAGATGTAAAAGCAGGGGCGCCTTGAGGGCACAGCAGTTCCTGGCGTGCAAACCGAGGCACCTCGCGATGAGCAGTTAGATTGCGTCGACAACGCCATGCCACCGCTGTCAAAGAGGATGATCGTAAAAGACGCTGGAGACGCTGCGAAAGCTCCTCTTTCCATGCGCTCATAAGCGCCTAAGCGACGATGGCGACGGGGTGCGCTGAGCTATACGCAGCTTCGCCGTCACTACACGCACCTCAGCTGAGACGCGAGCCCTAAGCACTCGACCAGAGGCGGCGCAATGGTGACGCCACTGCTCTTTCAGACGGTCCCAGTCACCAGGCACGGCCCCAACAACCAGAAAACGCAAGGGCCGCGTTAGTCCTTCTCTCGTGCTGGCGTCGTGAAGGATGCGCACATCCAAACGGCATGGTCTGTGAGGAGATATATTGCAGACGCCGGAACCCCGAGTGACAGAAGAAAGGGGCGATGGTTTGATATGTATACCGGCCAGGATGGCAGCGTCATTACGTTAGCAGCACACACTGTCCTCGAAACGCCTGTCGGTACATACGCCCTGTCTAACCTGCTCGATGGTAATCCGCGACGCCAAGTCCACACAGAGACACCGCCATACAGGAGCTCATAAGCGTCTGTGAGCAGAAACTGGTTAACTAGGCGGCGCAACTCGCGCGCATTCCAGCCTGGCCTGCCCCTACCAGGGCCCTGCACATCAGCGACTGTATCGAGCACGCAGTTGAAATCGCCCAACATCACAACGCTACGTCCTCCAAGAAAATACACATCTTCCTACTGAATTTTATTGCATCTTCTCCACGTATTCAGGCGCAGACGATTGGCAACTCCTCAGTAAATGACAAGCATGTTGTCCGAATAAACAAATGATTTCTGTAGCGACAAGCGCATTGCCCGACGGTCGCCGCACTGTATTTCTTCCCGATGACATATAGTATTTATCTCTTCTTTTTCTTCTTTTAAGTCTTCATCTTTTTTTGTTTACTTTTATCACCATTCCTAGAGGGGCCACCACCCAAGGAAAGCAGGGCGTTGTGCCCACTTTATCGTATAACCCAATGCCTCACTGCTTATCTCTTTCGCTTCCTTTCCTCATCTCGCTTGTGTTCTTTTGTTCCTCTGACGCTTTTCACTCTCATTTTTTTCCTCTTTTTTCACCAAATTTTTGTCCTCATAAAGAGCTTCACTTTCTATTTTCTATTCCTCTTTATGTTGTGCTTGTTCTTCCCTTGCGTTCCTTCTCAAGCCCTTTTTGTTCTTTCGTTGTTTATCGCTTGGCTTTTCCAGTGGCATTGCATTAAGCTACAGACCTTGCCTTTTAATTTTCTTTTTGCGTTGCCGGCATTTTAATGTTTTTCTTTTCCTTTTTGCATGGCACCTGCCATATGGATTTCATATTTTCTAGCATTACTACATGCGTCTGGCGCGTCGCCCGGCTCTTACTTTGTCCTTCTACACAAGACGAACCATGCCTCCATTCCCTTGAAGATATGGCAACTAGGGAGGACGTGCAAAAGTGAAAATTAAAATTGCTTTTTGAGGAAAGAAAATGGCGCAGTCGCTGTCTGACATATCTCAATGAAGACCCGACACGCGCCGTAAGGGAAAGAATAAAGGAGAGGGTGGAAGAAGAACGGAAGAAAGAGGCGATGTAGTAGTGGTCGCCGGAGTGATTTTGACCACTTGAAGACCTTTAGCGGGCACTGACCTCGAAGAGCACACGGGTGACTCTTGCGTTTCGCCACCATCGAAACGCGGCCGCCGCGGCTGGGTTCGAACCCGGAAAATTCGTGGGGATTTGAAAATAAGCTGACGGCGAGTAGGAGATTCCTCACGATGTACTGATAAAAAAAAGGTGAGCTCTTCTGATCCCAAAGAAGAAAACGATTGTTGATAAGAAAAATAATATTCTAAGTCAATCAAATTTCACAAGATCCTTTCTTCGTTTAGAGGTTGCCTTACCCCCGGACCTACTAAGAACCACCACGAAAGATACATCTTCAAGAAAGTTTTTCTTTTATTTTCTTATCCTCGTGGCATTATCCGATATCCCATTTTTCCTACAGTGATTCCCCATTTTTCTATACCACTTGCACATATTCCGCATGTACCTTGGGCCTAACCGCATATTATTTTATTTCGCCAGAAGGAGAACGTGGAGCTTTCGGTTGCGACACACTAAACCGATGGCGACAGCCATGCCGACGTAATTTTGGAAGCTGAACATCCCTTTCTCAACTGCCGTAAAAAGACAAAGAAACGGGTTTGCTCAACCAACGCGATTCATCGCTAGAGCGATCGCCACCC
This sequence comes from Amblyomma americanum, assembly GCF_052857255.1. Lineage (NCBI taxonomy): Eukaryota > Metazoa > Arthropoda > Arachnida > Ixodida > Ixodidae > Amblyomma > Amblyomma americanum. Next base: position 132,975,390 of record NC_135500.1, read on the forward strand.
ACAACTTTGGCGGAGGTCAACTTTTCCGACTCATTCTAGCTCGCTTTTGATCTGTCGTAAGTAGAAGGGAATGAAACAGCGTTTTTTTTTTGATGCAGTCAAGAGAGTCAAGGGCAATGACCCAAAAAGAATACGAGGAGAACTGGGCGCAAACCAGTATTTTTTGTACTTCTTGTAAAACAATATAGTACCGGCACAGGTTCCTCTCCAACTCATATCGGCTTCATCATATTAAAAACCAGCGCTAAAGAATACAGACAGAGGAGAGACGAGACACACTGAAGGCGCTGTTTTTTTTAATTTCGAGTGTTGCTTCCGGCCAGCTCTTCCACCACTAGTCTGTCAATCGTGCCTGGGAAAATGGTACTAAGAAGGGGGGCTACTTTGGAACCTATTCAGACCCCAGACTTTTGCAAAAAAAAAACCTGACCATCCCACACTACATACGTGTTGTTAAGGTAAAAAACCAACAGTTCCAGGAAGGACGCAGTACTAATACCACAACTGTTTTGAAAACTGCATTCATAATTGTCATCTGTGATGCACTCCTGAACGTACTGCGTAAGTTGAACATGTGGAAGCGAATAGAATAAATCAACATCAGTAGTAAAATCCAGACATGTGGCAGGATTCTCCTTCAGGGGAAGGTTTGCGAGGGCCTCCGAGTTGGAAATAAGCAACGGGTCATTAACCTTAAGGGTAGAAAGGTGCTTGGAACAAAAAGGTGAAAGAAATCATCTGCCACAAGTAATGCTCAGAAACGGTAGTTCTGAACGGCATGTTTGATTTATGAGTTTTGGCTGTGAAGAAAGTTTCTAGCACAGAAGATTCAGCCCCCTTTACCTTTTTTGTCAAACCCTCGAGACTAAAGCTCTGAAGTAAAGCCAAAACATTCTGCTTGCAGCGAGATGGATTGGCTTTAAGAGCTCTAAAATTTTTTAGCACAGCATCATGTGCTTTCTTACAAAACGCATTCTCAGAAAGTACTACAATACATCCCTCTTTATCTGCATGCATAGCGCGCAACTGGTTTTCACATAAATAGTTAACTAAGGAACGAATCTTGTTACGTTTGCCATTCGTACTGCCGCCGCCGGCAACAGCATCAATGCACTCAAACACACATCTGGGTCTGTCCTCAACGGGGGCTTCAGACGCAACGTGACGCGCGAATGCCAATTTCTCAACAACTTTCACATCGGGTTCCAGGCAATACTTGGGTCGTTGACGTAAAGTCCTCATATGATCGGGAGCCAAATCGATGTCGCCGAGGACAAGAAGCTTCCCTTCCGATGGAGGTCGTTTTGGAGGCTTGAGATGAGTATAGAGGACGGAGTTAGCGCATTCAGTGTGTCTCGCCTCTCCTCTTTCTTTAGCGCTGGTTTTTAAACGATGGATCACTACTAACTCGCCCAATCCTCAGTTCTTCATATCGGGTGTTCGTGGGCTAGGGTGAATTCAGGCCTAAATCTACTATAAAGGCAGGCTGCAAGGTTGCCGCGTTTTTTCTGACTATTTTGCTTGTTCTTTCTGTTGTTCGTAGTTCATGCTTCGCATTACTTTAAAAAAAAAGAACAAAATGGAACAGAACAAAAGGAAAAAGCTGTCTTTTTAGGCAGCCACCCCGCTGTGAAGGAGGGCGATGAATTTGGAAGCCAATATTTTTTTGGGGGGGGAGGGGGGCAACCAAGGACTATCTTCTCTGGAGAAGCAGCCTAGAGTTGGGCATTGCAATAGATCATAGACCAATAACGGTCCCTTAGCTGCTTTACACAGAAACCAAGACATAGCACCGCTGGCTCCTGCAACCACGCAAAAAGAAAGTAGAAAGAAACGACAACGCCAAAGACGGAAAAGGAAATGAAACTTCTGACTACTTGAGTGACAATACGTACCTTCTCACCTATTCATTCACTGGCATGTTTCTCTGATTAGTAACCATTAATAAAACGATTTATAATATATCGTTTATTTTCAACATGCGCTGGAAGCTGTTTTAGGTTACATATATGCTCTATGGGAAGCATAGAATCTTTTATGCATGTGTTGTGTGTCTGTGTTGTGTTGCATGCTTGCGTGCGAGCACTTCTTTCTTTCTACACAACTGTGCAACGCCACATGTACGAGAATGTTGTATTGCGCGAGTTGGAGTGGATGCATGTTTCGAAAATTCAGTATGAAAATAAGACGACGGAAAGCAACATCACACACGAGCTGTGTCTTACAACTGAAATTTGTTAGGTATGTTATAGAATACATAGGATGACAATGCGAAAAGGTAAGAAAACAATAAACAAGGCAAAAAGTGGTACGAGAAACCAGGTATAAAAAGACACCTAAAACACATGTTCGAAAGCTAGAATGATTCACTGCCGATGCGAGGTAAGCAATCTCCTTTAAGAGCGAAAGCTCTACTCTTCCCGAAAAAAGCTTAAGGTCATAAGGCTACGAAATTTGACCTTGAAATCGGGAGGATCGGAGGCTTGGCTCTCACGTCATGCCACGTGACTCGCTTGTTCCCCACATCTGCGTATGCGGAGCCGACGGCCCTTTCGCAACTGCCGGAAATCGCATGACACGCCGTTCGCCCTATAAAAAATGTGTGACATGTGCTTACCTTCGTGTGGTTACCTTAACTGATCGTTCGCTCCTCTTACTAGCTTCAGCCTTGTTGAACCACAGCTAATGTTTTTAGTTAAAGCTATCCTAACATCACCTACACAGATGAGAGCACCATTGATGACATAGCAGGCTTCGATAATTTTCCTCGCGCGCTGGTTCCCTGCTTCCTTAAGCACAACGGTTTCATCTAAATGTCGGCGGAATTTACGTTTAGCAGAATGTTTAAGTAAGCGCTGTCGGCGTCAGAGAATTCCTGTGTTCAAGCAGATGCACATTCGAACAAAGGCCGGTCAGCCCGACGTAGTATTTTTTTACCACAGAAAGTAATCTACAGAAAACCTGCACTCTGCACGTTGAAAACGTAAACTTGTCATTGACGTAACAGCAGTGTGCGTTTTGTAGAGCCTCAACTTTCTTGCAATGTGAAAATCATAGAACGCACAGTTTTTGAGGTGCAGAGATAATAGTTTCCATATCAATGCGATTGGGAACATTGGGGAAGACATGCCAGAAACGGTGCACGTGGCGCAGAACCACGGGCTTTTTGGTGCTGGGACAACGAACCATTCTTGGCATCGCTGACTTTAGTACACCGTCGAAGGTTCCCACTACTGCTACAGATTATTGGAACCGAATAACCAGCATTTGTGAATCTGGCCACCCGCTTAAGAAAACGTTTGCCCATTCGCTCCTTAAACGACATGAAAAGAGCCGAGCGCAAAGTGGAGGAAGCTATAGCACATTTCACTACTTTAGAATGCCTGAAGTTTAACTGACGTGAAGTTTCAATGGACATAGTTAGGTAACACAAAGATATGCTTGTGTTCAGAATGAAGCGATAAGTCAAGAAACTTGAGGCAGTCATGATTTGATGATTAGAAAGTAACCTCAAACCTTGTCTACATTCATCAAACACCTTTAAAACACTTCAAACCTTTTATATGTTTGATCTTGCTTTTCTTCTACGGAATATTTCGCGCTGAATTTTCCACACATGTACATCACGTGTCCATCACCAGGAATTACCCGTAACTTTTATAGCACTTTCATAATCGGCATAAATGTTTATTTTCCTGTCACTAGGTCCATCTTGGGCGCAGGTATCTCTCAGGCGCTCAAATTTCGTTTTAATTTTCCTTACATTGCCTTGCGCTATTCCAGGTCATGAGCTGCTGCGCACTGCTAAGTACGCAATAGGTCATCTGGTCTCTGCATAATATTTTTCCTTTGTGAGTTCATCATAAAAAATTTTTTTAATCAGTAACTACTATGGATCGTGTTTAAGGCTGGTAAGAACATATAACACAAAAACAATGTATCTAAGAATATTTTAATTGTTAAAACACGTAAAGAAAAGCTCACATGGAAATGGAACACCGGTCGTCTTTCAGTTGTAAACAAACTGCAGAAAATATTTCAGCCCTCTAGTTTTTTACTGGTCCTTTAGTGACACTACTGCCACGACAACGTAGACCCCATTGACATCACTGAAAGTAGCTAACTCTTCTCAGGCAAAAATGGCACCCGTTGCTTCTATTCTCCCATCAACTTTAACACCACAAATCTAGCAAACCTTGCCTAGAGAATTTGTGCGAGCAACTTTTACACGGGGCACAGCAACTGTCAAGTTGTTACGCTAAGCTTGCAGAACATACAGGAAATGCGCCGAAAAGTTGACTGCGTTCATTTAGCATATCTTTAAGGCAGCGGTCTTGGTTGCAAAAAGTTTTCATGAGTCATCTAATTATACAGCACTCCTGAAGCTCTAGGGCTTGCTAAAGGCGGCGAAATATGTGGTGCCCACGTGTGTACAGCCCTCGTAATCAGCCATAACTCATTTTATTCGGTTAATCTTCTTATAAGGTATTTCGTCATAAAGAAAGGAAAAGGAAAGAAATTCTTTCTAAAAGAGCGACAGGCAGGATCAGATATTGGAAAAGCTGTTTCTTACAAGCTTAGGTGCGGACGCGTTACTGAATTAAAGAATGATTGATTAACCGGGATTTCGCGCTCTGTGATGCACACTGATCCTTGCACGGCGTTGTGGCTGCTGCTTGCCGATGCGCCTCACGCGGTGGTCACAGTGATGCTTTGTTCCTCCCTTGGACTTAGGGTCGAGAGTAGCGTGACTAGACACGTGAAGAAATTGTTTCGTCTGGGAGGGAGAAATACTACTAGCAGGTTGTTTATTCGGAAGCTAAAAGGGAATTTCTCCCAAGAAGTACCACCCATAGAAACACAGAGTTAGAAACACCTGCAAGCACAACAACACAAATGCTTCTCTATAGTGTGTCAAAGTAAACAGTAGAAACCCGGCTATTACATTGTAGAGTTCCTTACTGCAAAGCAAATACTTCACCGCTGCCTCCCTGTAGCACTGCTGAAATTCTAATCTTCACTTCTCTGCTTTGTAAAAAAAAAGGCCCGCATTTTGACTCGCTTCTATCAAAGATTTCGTTCGCCGGTCATCAAGAGCCTTAAGCTTTCAATTGCCATTGATTAATACTCGCTGCGAATGTCTTTAATATTCCTTCGGAGAGGTGAACGTGAATTCGTTTGAAACACGAGTGCGCAAAGCGCTGCAAGATCTACTTTTTCAGTGCGCACAATTAAAACAGTTGTGTAGTCTTACACTGAAGATGAAAGTGTTTTTTTTTTAGGATATATCAGGGTTCGGAATAGAACGCAACCTCGTGCAACACATACATGTACTCTCCACGCGAATGAGATAAATGTAAGCACTTTTCATTATGGGCCTCTAGAACCTCGCCTCTATCGAAATGCCACTGCCATGACCGAGATCGAACCCGCGTCTTTCGGGTCAGCAGCCAAGCTCTACAACTGCTGAGCCATCACGTTGGCTTTGGTGCTGTAATAAAAGGGCGAGCTTTGACAAGATAATCATTGTTGTAGGTTATACCTGTACCTTACGTGATCTTTATAAGGCTGTCAGCGCCAAATAAAGTTTATTCAGTGGAAGTTTAGCGCTCGTGTTGTGTCCCCTCGATTGTGTGCGCTATGGATCCTCAGGCTTTGATAAGCCCGACTTGCGGACGACTAAACCTGCTGAAGTAAGCAACAGCGAAAATTCCAAGGACAATGACAATTAAACAGAAATAACGTAAAAAGGATCGACGTGTTTCCTTCGAGCACCCGGATCGCACTACTCAGCACACGCACATGTTCACATTTTATGCGCGGATTGAATTCCTGGCACTTGTAGACTATATACTGAATGCGGAATATGCAATAAAAAAATATATGTATTAAAGCCACAATAGAGTCCAGCGACTGTATGTCTCGTATAGGCAGCACACAGGAAAATACTGTAAGTTTATATTACTGCATCGGTTGGTTACGGAAGGTTGGATAACTTTTTCCCTGGAGCCTATTTCTAATGAATAATGAATCTTCAACTAGAATGCTAGGGGAGAAAAATAAACAAATTAAAACATAAAAGGATAAGTCTCATCACGTCTGTAGGAACGTGTCGTACGAGTGTATGGCCCTATCATGTGCGATGGCTTAGAACCCTAGAAGGAAAGCCAAGGGCAGACTACTGTGGATCCATTCAAATAGCGCCAGGGGCACCCTTGAAGGGAGTCACATGGGCCCGGACGGACGTTGTCGCTCCCTTCCTGTCTGTTTTGTTCCCTGTTTTATTTCTTTCTTCGTGTTTTCTGAAGCAATGTCCAAGACACTTCTTTCATGTGCACTGTTGCAGGGTTTGTATTTAGCACCTCTAAAACCTTACTGAGTAGTGACTACTCATTTACCTTACCCTCTGTTCCAATTCACGTTGTTTATGAGGAACAGAGGTGGCTTTTCCGGTGCTTAACTGTATTTTAGAACTGGCATCTGCTATATGTTTTCATTGCTTCATACCGCAATGAGGGAAACTTTGACTTTTACTCAAGCACTTTGATCACAAGCCACGGCTCACAGCTCTCCTTGTGTGTGAAGGGCGAAAATTAGCTTCGTTAAAAAGCGCAGTTATAATTGACCACATTCCATCCCATCTGTTTTGCATCGACGTTCTAGATCGCCGCCGAAAGCGAAACCGGGAGGAGACACGAAGTAAGTTAATTAGCTCACACACGGCAGTTATATATTACGGCCCAGTAATGAGCGCTGACCACGCAGAAAGGTTTTGAAAGCTAATATGGACTAGCGCGAACTCGTAAGTCGCTTTTCCGATATATTTTTCATGAAAGCAATCAATAAAAAGAAACAAAGTGCAAATGGCTGCAGTCGACGATCGTAAACTGTCGGGACATAGCCCAGCAGTGTCCTGAATTCTTCGGCCGTGCCCGGAGTATGAAGACAAACTTGTAGCTGTGAGCATAAGTGCGCTGCGGTTCGTGATAGTAAAGTTTTATGAGCCAAAGTGTAGCATCCAGGCGGATTTTATGTGTGTGCAGTCATGTTTTGTCTGTCTATATGCTACGTAGGATTCATCAAGAATTGCCTTGTCTCTACTTAATATTTCGCACGAGGGATGTTAAAATCGGAAGGCAAGCGCAAAGGAAGGGAACTTTGACGACGCAGCTGTTAGCCAGACAGTAAACCGAGGCGCTAATTTGATACAGAGAGCTCCAGAGGGCCAATATGGTGCCATCGGCTATATTTTGTGAGCTTTAGAGTAGCCAAGAGCGATACCTTTAATATTCGATTGTGCACATTCCTCGGAGGATTAATCTAAACATGACATCATTGAGGAGTGGAAGGAAAGTTTCCATGAACAGTCGTCGTCTGAACGCAAAAGCTTTCCGTGTTAAAATAGGCTTCCACAGCAGGGGTCTATAGGAATGTTCCGTTCCACCTCCCATTCAAAAACAATGATGTTGCCAGTGATCAAGTCAAATTGTTGAGGAGAGATGAAAACTATTGATAGTTTTGTCGTAAACTGAAGATTATACGAGCAATGTGTTTCACGAAGGGAAGACGAATTAATAAAGTACAAAAGTCTAAGAAATTTACATATGAAAAACAGCAGTGAACGTACAAAGTTTTGAATATATTGAGACACTCTGCCTATATTTTTTTAATATGTTTCAAGGCTGCAGTACTGCAAGTACTGCACCCTGGCATTTGGCACAGACGCAACACATTATTTTTTATTTAATTCTCGCAGTAAAATGGTGTCCGGTTGCAGATTTATCTTGCGTCACGGGATCAGGGAGCGAAATCACCTGGCGTATAATAAAATATACTAAGCATCATACAGTAACGAAAATTTCGAATGAATTTCTCTGTAAGCGTGATTCACCTGAAGCAGTAATTAATATTTCTCGGTGCTTTCATGAGAAGCCTGATATTTACGAGCCTAAGTGCACAGTGAGGAAGTAAGTCTAGATATATTAGTTTAGGAAATAGTAAAAGCGCGTAGAGAGCGTACCTTCTTGCTTGGAACAACGTTACTGCTGAGGTCCTATCCTTTAGTTAAGCCGCCTCTGATTATCCCACATTTTAAATTTAGTCACAGACAGTTCCTGCTGCAATGAATTTGAGAGCCATGCTTGATATTTTGCATATTTTTTCCTCCGCCAACCACACATTACATTTAGAGGGGATCTTGTCTTTTTATAAGCTTAAAAACCAGGAGTTCGCGATCAGAAGGTAAGAAAACTATGATACGCAGATGAGCCACGAGAGACACAAATTGAGCTCTATTGATTTTATAATCCGCTCGGAAAAATAGAAAGCCGCACTGACGCGGCGCACTTAGGCGGATCGACACGGCTGATAAATATTAGAATGAGTACCTGCCACCTTTCACTGGTGGCACTTTGCTTCACTTTTCACTTTGGTGGCACTTCACTTTGCTTAATTTTTGTTTTTATTTTAGTACTGCTTTTCGACTATGCCTTGAGCAGTTTTTTTATTACCTTTGCATTTAATGAGGCTTAAATTATATGACGTGGCCACATATGGACATGAGTTTTGTAATGCACAAAACATGTTTGTTGCAATCGGAATTTTTTTCTTTTGATCGTGTGTCGCGCATGCCTTAAACGTTTTCTCGTCCTTTCGTACCGCTGCCTATGAATTTCATATGAATGCTACATTCATTTTTTATGTTCTTGTCGATACGTTAGATCATAGTACATGCGAACAGCCCGCGCTTCATTTTCACACTGACGTTCAGAGTTCTGAAACGCTGTTGGAATTTGATATTAATATACGACTGCCGTTAAAATGAAACTCCTTTCACAGCACACGCCATTTCTGTTAATTGTGCGAAGTGGGAAGAAAAATCTTGTGTCTGACATCAGAAACGACTAGACTCTTAGTTCACAAATAACTGCTGTCTTCAAGACTTTCGAAATGGTATCGATCAATGTCGGCAAATACGCTGAAAATCACCCGTTTTTTGATGATGCAACAGTGAGGGCGCAGTAGAACTCTTTTATAATGGCCACCAAAACACGTTTGTGTGCTGCGTGGGATATTTTTGGCACTCTATGGTGCCAAAAACCTTTTTGCGCTCGTAAGGATGTAAGCTTTCGTTTTAAACTTATACGCGTTTTGGAACGTCCAAACATGATGCACACACTGGCTAAAAATTTTCACGAGGAAGCCTTATTGTTTTGTATGAATTTATTATTTTGGCCAATAACTATGAGCAGTGCCTCTTAGTTATGAGAAATACTGGCGTCCTCTAGATAGAGCAAGAGTGGGCGTGCCAGCTTCAGACACGCCTGACACGCAGTGTGTCGTCAGCGCTAAATTATTAATCCCCCACTCAAGATACTGACGAAATGAAGGCTTTCGTGCGCGTGATATGACTACACGATAGATCGGGCTCACATTTCTACACCAAATTTTGTGGCTAAATCTCTCACGTTGATTGCGTTGTGGATTAAAAAAAAGAAACTTAAAGCCCTTACCACAATTTGCACCTCTAAAAACTTGTGAGCCAACAGTGAAACTAAGACCCCGCATCTTTAAGCAGCAATGCGCAGCTGCCCGATGCGTACTGTTCCCGTTGTATAGCCCGCTGTGATGGGGAGCCACCTCATGAGGGGAGGAAAACTTGCCACTGGTGGCGCTTAACGCAGCACCGACGAGAGAGACGTGCCTGTTGGGCGCGTGGTGCTTACAATCCAACACCATGTTTACAAACGGAGCGGAGCTAGCGGACTCCAGAGGAGGCCGTCGGTATCGACTCTGCCTTCGTCGGCCATGGTCCGTGGTTCGCTTATCAAGGTGTTTGAGAATTCCTTTCCATGTAAGGCAGTTTTTCTGTCCTTACCAGAAATGCAATATTTGGAGGGGAAGGAAGGGTTTTCACCTTTATCTCAACTTACTATCTCTCTATACAGTCCAACTTGAACGCCTTCATTTGCGAGAAAGCGCAACACACGCGGATGCACGCCAGACTACAGGAGAACTTTGCGTGATACAGAGATAGCCAGTTATCTGACTGATTCAGCGCCTAGATATTGTGTAACATGTGTACAGTACTCACGGATTGAAATAGGACATTCGGAGCGCGTGGCCGTCGCTTCATGGAGCGCCGCCCGTAGACGCTCATGGAACCAAGGTGGTGCATTGTGGTATGGCGTGAGAGGGAGAACATCTACAAAGCAGAATTGTTCCTTCCAGTAGCCAATCAGCCGGCCTGTGGTTTACCACATGCCTGCGTGGCACTGCAAGGCTAGCGCTCCGAATGTCCTATTTCAATCCGTGAGTACTGTACACCAATATATTTAACGTTTATTGTGCGTTTATATAGGTATCGCCTTTTAAATTACTTTGAATACTTTCTGCGCTCCTATTAGAAGTACTAGTCATCTGTTAACGAACAACCATCATAATAGGTGTCATTTGAAGTGAGCAAATAATTCTTTAAAGTTTAGTTACATCAGCTTCTAAGGGCTGCGCTCACGCGGCATGAGACATGTAAATACGACCACTACTCAAATATTTGGGTGTTTTAAAAAATACATCGGCTTTGAAATGAAGCTCTCATGTTATGTACTGATCTGCGATGCAATCGATTTTGTTTATCAAGTACTCGGGTTTATAGATGCACTCGATATCAGAAAACTACTTTGAAAATTTATGATTGCATTGCTTCCTAAGTGCTGCGTCAATAGCTGTTATCCCCCTCCGGCGACAACAGCGTCATCGCCTCCTACTTCCGACACATATAGGCGTTCTGTTTATGCCTCCTGTAGCTTTCACTTGCGCTCCGTCCAGCGTATATACGAATGCTTCATGTTCACAGCCACGATTACGAAGCAAAGTCCTTGAACCTTCGCCTGAAGAGGGGAACATTAAGTGGATCATTTTACTCAATTCCCTTTAATGTATAACAACATTCATGTCAAGAAGGAAGTGCCAGAGCGCTCTTGCCAACAAAGAAGAAGCTCCGACAAACACTAACGAAATAATAAAACATTGCAACGGGACTACGGCCCCGCCCAAAGAAAAGTCGCAGAGCCGAAGGAACAGCGCCGGCGGCCCCCAATCTTTATCCTCCTGTGCGCGCGCTCGCTCCTCCGCGCACTCCTCGCGCCTCATCTTCTTCCGCGCAGGGCACTTGGTCGGCGTACACCATGCCCCACGCGTTTATTCCCGTAACAGCATCCACATTATTGTCCGGATGCTTGGATGACAGATCGCTGGAGTGACCTCTCTAGAGCTAATTCTAGTTTCAAGAGACAGGAGGCTGTAAATGTGAAAATGCATAACAAGACAAATTTGGTTGGAAGTATTCAGCAGCCTTGCCTTAAGTAAAAGGAAACGTCCACCAAAATAGCATTGAAGAACAACAAATAATCAAGTTCGTAGTACGATCAAATAAAATTCGAGGGAGGCGCGTAAAAATGATAGATGAATAACTTGCCCGACCCAGAGCTTAAATGTGGAAAACAGGAAACGAATCAAGTTGTAACACAACAGAAATCTGCACAGTAGAAAGATTTTACGATCAGTCAATTTAGCCAATGCCTTATAATCACAACTATATTGACACAGACAAAAGACACAGGAAAGTAAACTACATACGTGCTTATTATTTAAGGTAATGTTAAAGTTTGTAATAAAAAATTAAACGAAATTTGTAACTCTACTGTCTAATATTATTCACAGTGGTGGAGTGAGGTTTTTATATTGGTATTGTGTTTATTTTGGAAATTTCTGTTTAAGACTGCAGCAGGAAAGAAGAAATCGAAAGATCAAATGTCAAGCCTGAAGAAAGAATGGGATGACTCGAAAATAATTTAAGCTGCTTAGATTTTTTGCTCCGACCTACAAAGGGTAGTGAGCCAGCATTGAGCCAGGTGTATATATATATATATATATATATATATATATATATATATATATATATATATATATATATATATATATATATATATATATATATATATATATATATATATATATATATATATATATATATATATATATATATATAATGGAAATGAGGGGCCCGTTTGACAAACTTATGAAAGGAGCCAACAGTCACCGAAACCAAGGTGCATAGGGGAATGTTTTTTTTCATTTTTTATGTGTTGTGCTTATCAGTGGGATATTATAGTACTTAGTATAATAAATCGCTTAAAGAAATTACTTATAAAGCAGCAGAAAAAACAACCTTGCCGCCGGTGGAATCCGAACCCACGACCTCCGAATATCGCGTCCGGTGCTCTTGCCAACTGAGCTACGGCTGTCCAATCTCTCTCTCTCTCTCTCTCTCTCTCTCTCTCTCTCTCTATATATATATATATATATATATATATATATATATTAGCAGACAAGGCAAATGAAATGAGGGGCTCGTTTGACAAACATATGACTGAAGCTTAACGAGGTTGTCGGTTCTGACAGTCTTAATGCCATAGGTAGCATAAGGCTACCTATGGATTCTATAAGGGTTCTCGCACAGTATCCGCCCTTACCGTTAGATGACGTTCCATGTTACACTGGCGGTATTACAGGACGTGATACGTCCACCACTATGGACGAAGGTGGCGCTGGTAAACACTCTCAATGTTCGCTTACACGCAAGAACATAAATACCCACGAAAGGAGCAGATTGGACAGCCATCGCTGTAGCTCAGTTGGTAGAACATCGGACACGATATTCGGAGGTGGTGGGTTCTAATCACACCGGCGGCATGGTTGTTTTTCCTGCTGCTTTGGAATTAATTTTCTTTAAGCAACAGATGAATCGAAGTATTATTGTACCATAGATTGGCACTACAAATTTAAAAAAATATGTAGGTACATTCCCCTGTGCACCTTGGTTTCGGTGACTGTCGGCTTCCGTCATATATATATATATATATATATATATATATATATATATATATATATATATATATATATATATATATATATATATATATATTAAGGAAACCAACAGTCACCGAAAACCCAGGTGCATAGAGAAATTTGTTTTCTTTTTGTTTATTTTTTAATTTCTAGTGCCAATCAATTGCCTTTAAAGAAAATTATTTATAAAGCAGCAGAAAAAACAACCATTATATATATATATAATAAAACACAGCAGTGTGAAATTACACGACAGGAGGCAAAATGGCCATAGTAAAAATAGTCGTGCTTTTTTTCTCTCTTCGCTTATATTGTAGGCTGGTGCTCAGTATGAAGCTTTCGTCAAATTTTCACAAAAATTTATTAATTAAACGAAACCAAGAATTCAAGCTAGGCCGGCCGCTGTGCCTCAGGTTCCAATTTAAGATCTGATGAGTTTTCGGCTATAATCTCTTCGTTTTACCAAAACAGTGGTGCCCTCCATTATCCTCCTTTTACTTTCCTACTTCCCTTCCTCCAGTGCACTCGCACCCATCAGGAACAACCATAACCCTGAAGCCAGCATCTTGATCTGGCGCATAGCGCGAAATTGTAATCAAGTCCCGCCGCGGTGGCTCAGTGGTTAGGGCGCTCGACTACTGATCCGGAGTTCCCGGGTTCGAACCCGACCGCGGCGGCTGCGTTTTTATGGAGGAAAAACGCTAAGGCGCCCGTGTGCTGTGCGATGTCAGTGCACGTTAAAAACCCCCGGGTGGTCGAAATTATTCCGGAGCCCTCCACTGCGGCACCTATTCTTCCTTTCTTCTTTCACTCCCTCCTTTATCCCTTCCCTTACGGCGCGGTTCAGGTGTCCAAAGATTATTGAGACAGATACTGCGCCATTTCCTTTCCCCAAAAACCAATTATAATTATATATAACCCGTATATTTTGCTATAGGAAATACGTCAAAGGGGCGCCGCAGAGAGGGAGAATTGGGAGACAGTTTCGCTTCGAAAAAGCTTGCGCTTGGAGTGCACGTCGAATGCGTGTGCGTGCGAGATGCGAAATGAGGTGCTGCTTTCCCGTCCTGCATGCAAGCGAGTTATGCGCACTGCCTTATGTCTTGCCTCTTTCCCTCGCGTCTAAGTCTTTCACACGTTCCTTGCTATTTGCTTCCGTCTTTCTGCAGATTTTTCGCCTTCTCTACCTGCCCTCTTCGTGGTAATCTCAACCAGCCGCTCCAGCGACTACGCCAAACTTGCAGCAAAATGCTAATGAGCATCTTTCACTCTAAGAGTGAGGAGGGGTGGGGGGGATTCAGGCACCGGCCAGCTTATCGCACTCCGCTAGGTGGGGGCTTAACGCGGCAGCGACGGTGCACTAAATGACTTCGGCAGAGTTTAATGAGGCGGTCACGACTTACGGAGGAGGCCACTGGATTAGCCAGCTCTGTGGAGAAGCGGCCTTTCCAGAGCGTATGGGTGGACGACTTTGGCGGAATGGCGGGAGCAGCTTGGCAGAGCAGTTCGTCGTGACCTTTGCGAACAGTTCTTTCAAGAACGAATTGCAGAGCCAAATCTTTTGACACACATCTGTGATGAGATATGTACAATGAGATGGTAGAGAGGACCACACCGGCGATGAAACGGATGACAGTTCAGGCAACGGAGTTGCCTAATTGTTGCCGCTTCATAATCATAGTTTCTATTCTTGCTTGCTTACTCCTTGATTTTACTGCTGAGCGGTAAAGCGATTCGCGACTGCCATTGTAAGACAGGTGCTGCCATCGGTAGGACTTTGGTTGTTTTGGTTGGGCCGCGATTTCGGTTGCTCTTCCCGACCAGACTCTCACGATTAATTGAGCTGCTGCTTGGCACGGTGGGCAGGCGCTCACCTGCCCACCGACGGGTGGGCAACTAGCCACGAAACTGGATTGAGACAAACACACTGGCTACACGCGGGGAATTGCAGTATAAGTGTTAGCGCACTAAAAATGTAGCGCAAAGTATCCCGGTGCGGTGTTGACACGTCGTTTGTGTAAAAGCCTGAATGGTGGCCGCTTTCTAAAGGGCATTCAGTGCAGTTCCCCATTTCCGGAGACGACGGGTTGAAAAGTTTGCTAGAGGCTGAAGGCCCCCTGTAACATCCTTCACCTTCCTCTTTCCCTCAATCTGATTACACATACTTGCGCAGCCCCCTGTTTGAGCATGAGCAAAAGCAGAGCGTAAAGAGAAAATGAGATGGTTTTAAAATTCCAACTGCACCTTTAAGGAATTTCTAAGTTCTTTTGAATTTGGATTGACAACGTGCGGCCTAACCTCTATCGTTACGTTGTAGCAGAAAAACAGATTGCTTGGCGTTTTTGTAAACGGGTGCGTTGACGAAAGATAATTGTCAGGGGTAAGCGGAGGCCGAAATGGGGAAACAATTAAGTTGTACGTGGTAACCAAGCCAATCAGCGTTGAGGCCACTAGCGAGTCTGTCGCTGCGAAAAACTAAGTGATCTGACGGTAAGAAAGGAAACCATACCTGTTTAGTACCACTGTATGCACAGTCCGACTGTCATGCTCAGTGTAACTCAATCCTAGAGAGGATTTCTGGAGTGCTTTTCTTTTAACAAATACGTAGACGTAGTTCTGCGTGTTTCTTTCGGTAGCTCTATAGGCAAAGCTTTATAGGCTAGTCCCCAAATAACAGTCAAGACTCTTTTTATTTGCGCAATAAGCAACCATTTAATTGAGTCTCCGCATTTCAGTTTCATCCAGGAGCTCGTCCATGCAGAAACATCAGGCACACCATTATTTTATTTATCAGTTCTAAGGATGTCAATAGCCGTTACCTAGCAGAAGAAATATCACAGAAATAATGGTTCTTCATTCCAAGGTATTTCAAATCAGTGGCATGCTTAGTTGACCCGACAACTTTCGCGTCATTATAATTGTCCTGCTTTGGTGTCTCAGAGTGTTGCTGTATTGGTGAAATAAGACAGCCGACGAAGAAATATATTTATGTGTGCTTACAAGCATCGCGACTTGTCGCTGAGTGCAAAATACTATTGTGACACTTAAGTCACCTGAATAGCTGAGTGCGTTAGCAAGAGATTTCATATTTCTCGCAGTTTTATTGCAACGTTTGTGTGTGTTTGCGTCAGTTTCTTTGCAGTTGTCGGTCCATCACTCGACATATTCGGACTGCTAGCTGAATCGGCATATATCCGCTGTGCTGTTAGGCAACTGAAATTTGTAGATACCAAAATTTTTACAGACATTCTGAACTCAGTATTTTATTGAAATTCATTTTTAACTTAATCATTTATTTCATCGACATCCATTTCTTTGGAGTACTCTCCTTCTGTGTCTTTATTCATATCCGATGTCGGAATTCGATGCATTGCAGTCGCTTTGGACAAAATTTCTTCCCCTTGCAGCAATACAAGCATCGCTTTATGGTCGGTGATAATCAAAGCCGCATGATATCTAGGTTGTTATTTAAGAACTAGCTTTCCCACAAACAAGTGGAAAGGTTTAGATGATATCACAATGTCTGGTGACCTTTCTTAACCAATCATTTATTGCCACCTGCCATGGTGGGTAGGTTGCTCACAATTCGGCAGTCAGGTTGACACCTGCAACGATGGGTGGGTTGTTGATGACCTGTATCGACCAGTCAGCGAGTTTTGTGGCATCGCGTGGGTGGTTTTGCGCCTGCCGTTAAGTTTAATGGTATTACATATTCAGTTGTGATGAGAAATAATGCTTTCCGTCGGTTAAAAAACAACGTGAAAAATACTCTCAGAAAAAAAATATTGTTCCAAAAAATGTGTTTTAAAAGGCAACCTTTCAGTCAGCAGGCTGATCAAAGGTAGGTACAACCTATAAACACAACGCACTTGCGGAAAAAAGGATTCCTCCACATATTTTTACTATGCAAACCATATCGCTGGCGTTACCTCTTGAAGAAAAGATGCTGGCGGAATAAAAAAGGTGTGGTGTCTCTTTATCAAATGAGCTGCAAAAGCGTTACGCTGTGAAGTCAAAAACATTTCTGGGTCGATAGGCTGTGACAATCATCCTTTAAACCTACACCGTAATGAAGAAGCATCAACAAAGAAGACATTCGAGCACAGTGGCCAAGTACATCTGTCACTGACAGCCTGAAAACACCGCAAAAAAAGAATGATGGTCAGTTTCAAAAGATTAAAACAAAAAATGTATGGGAAAACAGCATGTCTATTTAATAAATCAGCAGCATTATATCGTGCCTTGTTCGATTACGTTCATCAAACATTCATCTGCAAAAGCTTTAAAAAAATTAAGACACGAATGAGGCTCCATCGTTATTCAGGGCCGTTATCGGAGTCGAGAAGCCTCCTCAGTGCTGCGCAAAGAAGTGGAAACGAAGACAAACAATAAATGAACACCCTTGCTGCGAAGAATCTGACCGTATAGGTTTTTAATGAAGCTCGCCGTGGAGATAGCTTCGGGTAAAACAAAAATACGATCGCCTGTGTTCTTTTTCTTTTAACTTCCAACTACCGTGCCAGCAGAGGCGCTAAACTGATTTTCTGTTCCCGTCGGAGCCACCGCGTCCACTCCAGCTCATTTGCTCGCAGGGTAAGTCCTGCCGGGTCACGTTCGCTCGCACTCCATTGTGCGAAGGATGGGGAGGAGAGTCTCCGAACACTGAGAAGGAGGCGGCACAGGAGACTGCTACGACCACTACATTGTTTCTAGGTTTCCAGCATTTAGCGCTCTTTAAAGTGACAGTCACGTGCTAGGTACTGAGAGCAGGAAAGAAGGATGTGTAAGAGGAAGAACAGAAGAAGCAAGCCCGTAAGAAAAATAAAAAACGAAGGATGATGGGATGTGTTTCCAGTCTATTGGTTTTCCGTGATGTACACAGCCCCACGAAGTGTTGAATGTTAACCGCTGTCTCGGCGTCCCTTTTGCTTAGTAGATAAGAAACTGAAGAAAAGAATAAGATAAGCTCGGAAGGCATATCACAAAGACATCATTGAAATTTCTCTTTTTACTTGTTCTTATGTACCATTGCATTCACTTGCACACAGGACCTGTGTGATTTGGTGATTGCCAAACACATTTCAAATATAAAAGCCAGGGAGGTGAACAAGGCATGCCATCGTTGCCTACTAGAACTATAGTCGGCAATATTTTTGACGAAATTAAGATGTCCCAAGCAAAGTGTATGAAGAATTAAGATTTCGTGGAGGGCTTAGTCTCCTACTTAAGTTCAGCCGCATTTCTTCGCGCCTGAATAGGATATACACAGAAACACATTAGAAACTGAACTTTGTGGAGTACGGGTGTAGGAGCAAAGAGTATGGATGATTGCTGCCTCGACAATCTATAATGAATGCATACGATAACGTGCATAATAATTTTGAACCTGTACAAAACGGTACTGGTTGTTTACAGGCCCATACCAACGCACAAATGCAGGCCATCAGTGCTGGCGATTTATGTCGGTTTCAGAACGTTGCGTTACTTTCTTGGGAATTAAAAACACGATCGGCATGATCCATTCATTCACTGTTGTGTACTATTAGAGCAACATCGACAGCCGGGACAAAGAACCAAAGAACCCTCAAAATTCATTATTAAGTTGCGATTCCCCAGCCACGCATATCAAGACAGCGTTAAATACTGGCCTTATATTGCCACAGTTTGACCACAAGATGCTCATGAGAATAGTTTGTGAAATATATCGAGTGCTAGAAACGTGATTCATATATTTTCGAAGCCTGTGACCTCTAAGTCAGAATAAGAATGGGGGCACTGCAATATTGTTTCGCGTAAAGCATTATACTTTCTTTTTCTAAAACCTCTTCTACCTCTTCAGACACATCAGGCGCCGCTGAAGAGACATGCACCTCTGGCGCAATTACATCAGATTATCGAGGATATAAAATACTGTAGGTTGTATTACAACGGTGTTGGGGAGAAATCCTAGATGCTCTATCTCTCGCTTCTCTTCGGTTGGCTGCAATGCTCGAAATGCGGGTGAGAGCTTTTCCACTGGTTAAACTCATCGTTATTCTGCCAGTGGTGCTTCGACAACATGGCACATGCGTGCGAAAGCTTCCCCAACAGTGTACAGGGCATTTGCTACTTCTTTCCTCTCTAGGTAACATATGCTTCCTCCCCGCAGGGTTGCCTCAGTCGGCTCAGTCCATCTTATAACCGCTGCTAAGCAAGCAGTATCAAATGTTAAACTAAATAACGCTTGCACGCGCAACATTTCTTGAACGTTGAAACCAATAATCTAGCCTTCTCGCGTACGAAAATTGAACGCGCACAATACTCTTCCGTCTTCCATGACAGTCGTAAGCCCCAGCCTATATTCCTATGCTAAGTACGGCACTGGGGTATGGGTTCGTTGGCACATAGTGTACACCTAGTGTACTCTACACACGAAGAGTGCGGCACGAAAACGCGTTTAGACTTGTTTCCACACGGCTGTTTTTTAATGTATTTGTCGGCAAACGAATAAGCTTAGTAGATACTGACAGCACCGACGGCGTTTTGAGTGCTCCTTTTTCTGTGTTGTTACGATTTAAATTGGTTTTTCACACTAAACATACGCCACCAGCTCATTCAGGAAGCCGCGCTTAGTTGTTGGAGACATGTTAGCAAACCTGTGTTTACTGTCATTTTTTTCTGAGTGCCAGTTCCTTTCCTTTTTCCTTCCATTGTCAGCCTCAGATCTGTACAGCCGTCGCACTACCGGCTCTCATACCCGCTTTTTTACAAACCATTTCCTGTATTTTCTCACTGCAGTTTGCTTGCTTCTTCATAAAAATGTATTAGCCGCATTTAGAAATTCCGGTAGGAACATGAGCAGCAAAGGAATATTAGCTTAGTTTAGTTTATCTGCGGAGAACCGTTTTTTCAAAACCTCCTTGTCCACTAGCACTAGATCTGTTTCTGTGCTTCCATACGGGAACAGGACAAGTGTCTTATTTAGTGCTAACGTTTGTACACAGAACAATGCACCAACTAGTCCAGCAACAAGTGTTACTCGAGTACCCATAAAAAAAAATTGTCCGCAAAGAGGTTTATCTTTGTTTTCTACTGGGAGAGGACCCTATGAAGAAGACGTTTTTATTGGTGGCCTTCTCTTTGTTGCGAAAGATGACGCAGTGTATGTGCTTATTCATTAAGCCGTGTCATGCGCCTGCATCCTGGGCACCGCCTAATTCCCCTATTGCCCATCAGAACACTCTTCGGACAACGGCAGCGAACAGCTGAGCAACACTTTGCACGTCGCCTCACTTCAATAGAGACGAAGTGCAACATTGCCCCTCAGATCTGTTTTTTTTTTCTCGCTTTTAGGAATCCCCTATAGTGGACATAAATTTGCGCTTACTTTCTCTACTGCGAAGTTCTTTACAATGTGAAGTGCCACTTTTGCGCGCAGGAACTAGGCTTTGGTGTACATTTTCGTTACCTGAGTCCTAGGTCCGATTGTCCTTGACACATAAAGACCTCTATTAGGCTAAATTGGAGTTCGAGCACGCATGTGCTCTATTTTTCCTACTGTGCTGCGAAGTATCCATTGGGATCAATCTATGAATTTACCGTTCGCTGGCCCCTGCACACAGAGTCATGAATCGTGAAAGTTGTGGAAGGTATTGAAACTAGAAATATTATGTAACGTATTTTTGTTCATTTGCTCTGTTTTCATTTCCGTACGGCCTGATAGGAGAATCGGGACACTGCTTTTTCTTACCGCAGGAAGTCATAAGATTGCTCGAACTGATTTGCAATCTTGCCTGCAAGCGCTTGATCTTATGTTGTCAAGGCATCAAACAGGTACTTTCGTCCAAAGTACATAGAGACCATTATTTGCATTAACAAAAAGTTAAAAAACAAAACTTTAACTCCATCCAGCGAAAGAGCGCATCACTTTTGACAGTGAATGGGCAAAACAAAGCACCAAGCGAAGCCTTCCGGTCGGAGTAACGCCTAGGGACAAAGCCTGCACTGTGGCCTGCTGACGCAAGCTCGGCGATGAGATAATCCCAACCGCACCTATGGAATGACGCAGCTGAGCATTGTTTGCGTATACTGTTTCGTGCCCTCATGATGCAACGCACTGCTTCGCATTAGAATTGAACAAAGCCATTAAGCGTCATGCCCTTTTTCACACTGAGTGGAGGCAGGGACTTGTTCAGTGTTAGTGAATGGCTCTGAAAAACAAAGAATTCTACACCCTGGTACGTTTAATTCCACTCTAGTAAGGAGCAAACTGCCCATTCCAAGGAGCTAGTTAATATCGGTGCGTAAAAAAAAAATTTGATCAGTCAGAAAAAATATATTAGTTAAGCAATGGCTCAACACAAAGAATTCAGACCAAAGCTGCAACCGGGGTGGCGTTCCCGCTGTTGTTCGACGCCTGCGTAACGGCCTCAGCTTTCAGGAGCCGGTCGAGACCCGCTGCCGTCTTCGAACCGAAGGAACTAGAAGAACAGTAAGTAATGAAAAGTGACTGCTACTAAACTGAGTGCTTTGGGTTTAAAGGACGATTAGGTTTCTATATTACACTGAGGGAGAGCGGCTGCAGCACAACACTATCTCTAATCTTAGCACAGCGTTCGCTTGGTATGTAACCAAACTGTAGAGGCGCGCTTCCCGCGGTCAGCCGCTCTTGAATCTTACCCCAGATTTTCCTAGGCTGCAGGCTCTAAACACGCCCTCTTCGAAGCCTGCCGGCCGTGGATTCGGTGGCCGCGATCGAGCTGCAGTAGTAGCTGCAGGCAGCCTTCGCGTCCTGTCGCTCTGCAAGGCCAGCTGCCTGTCCCACCCTAATTCGCCATTTCGGCGATGCTGCGTAGAGGAGGAAAGTGAAGGGCTCTAGAACGCGGGCACAAAAACATGTTAGCCTCCTGCGGGAGGAGGACGTGGAGGGCGCGGGGGGGCATTGGGGAGTTGCTCGAAACGCAGATACGGAGACACGAGAGCCCGGCCGATGCCACGACTGCGATTAATTTGTGGCAAAGCCTCGGTGGGGGTGTGGCTCAATTCGACGTCCGTACCCTCAGTTTCTCACGTTGTAGTTCATGGCGGAAAATCTTCAAGCGCCGACCAATCGTTAAAAAAGATGACGTTTCGGCCCTGGCTTACGGGTGCCTTGTTCAATGCCCCCGTAAGCCGGGGCCGAAACGAAAAAAAGATTGTGAACTAGGCCCCCGTAAGCCGGGGCCGAAACGTCATCTTTTTTAACGATTGGTTGGCGCTTGAAGATTTTCCGCCATGAACATACCCGACCAGACGGGTTTCCGTCAAACCCTGTATTTCACTTTGTAGTTCGGCGTGAGTGATGCGCGGAAGAGCAGGGCGAGAGCGCCTCTGGGACGGGACCAAACCTCCTGTGTGGGTGAGCACCCAGAAACAGCTTTTCTTTGTAAAAAATCCTGATTCCGCCTGTTTCTGCTCGTCTTCATCGGATCCCGTCCAACGCGTAACCTGCCAGGAATGTTCAAATGTACCCTCGGAAATTAAAGAGGTTCGAAATTTGTCACCTAGCTCCTACCGCTTGCAAAAGTAAAATAATCCCCCTCCTTGTATTCCGAAACTTCCCACTCTGATCTGAGTCGCCACCTGCCAAAGCAGTCCCGGTGTCGACACCATTGCATTGGGCCCGTCTCGACACCAGAAGTGCTTCGCCAGGTGACACCCCTTTGCAGAGCGGCAAGCTTAGGAACACGAGAAGATGGGTGGTCTCTTACTGTCGCTGTCTCTTACATGATTCGTTTACGTGCGCTGAGTGTACGGCTGGGGTCTTCCAGAGAATGCTGGTTGTTTTATTTATGAATCATGCGACAGTATTATTCTCTGTTCGCGGAGTTCTGTGTTATTTTGACGTGTGTAGAATTGGGATATGCGACACTCGAAAGCAAATTTCTTTCTTTTCCACATCAAGAAAATTTAGTTAAAATTAATTGATGCATTAAGTGCATCGTGCGCACATTACATGGCTGTGGTTTCCAGCTCTCCCGAGTTAAGCGATCATATCTGCAAACCACGGCATGCACAGGGCCAATCACAAAAGAAATCTCCCTGTTAATATATAAATTCTTGGTTTCTGGAAAACAGGAGTGGCAGTTTCTATGTCGGCCATGAGATTTGCTTCCCACTGTACTGTTAAAAAGGTGCTACTCGTTATGCTTTTGTTCACTTCCATAGCCTCGGATGTGAGTGCCCTTGTTGAGCAGTCATTTACCTTCGGGGTCAAGAAGTGCTCTAAAGCGTCAGTTATTTTATCACTTATGTGCCCTGCCGGTGCATTATTCTCTTGTAAAGTGAAAATACGAACTGTTTCTTCGGCTTAAATATTGTATTTACGGGTTATACTAGTAAATTAAGCAAGGGCAGGGGATTCCATTGTTTGCTGTGGCCCTTTTTAAACTGCACAAGCAAAGACGCGGGTAGTTTTGTGCGGGTGCTTGGACCTAGTGTGCACGGGCGTAAACGTTTTTATTTACAACCGAAGCTTCATATTTCTTCATATGAACACTGTAATTGTTACAGAGCCTGTCGGTTACTCTGTTTGTGTCCTTATGATTAAAAAAACAGCGCCTATTTTATCATAACATAGACGCAGCGATAATGCTCTTTTCACATCGCATATAACGCTCATTTTTACAATTAAAACTTTGAAAAGAAGAACGAAGGCAAGCTCATGAAAGATTTTATGAGAGTGACTAAAAGCAAAACATCCTTCTGGGACATGTATTTGTACTCCATCTGTCTGTATGTCGGATAAACAACACCTTTCTGTTCACATGCACTCAGATCTGTACTGCTTGATATGTTCTGATCATTATTGTAAATGTCTCGACTTCTTTGTGGTAGGTTATTTCTTGGTTTCTGTTGAGTTTTCTTGGTTTTGTTTTTGATGCCAGTTTAGAAGATCCTATCCTCTCTTGATAAGAGTGGTGATTCGGAGAAACAGGCCCGTGTATGTTACCAGTGTTCCGTCCTTCCTTTCTTCTATCTTTCTGTCCTGTGGCCCTGTTTTTGAAACAAACGTACTGCAACTTTGGAGCCGTCGGGGAAATTCCACTACAACGAAACAGAGCTGAGCATTAATTTAGCCCTCTACGTAATCACTCAGCCGCGTCGTCCTTTTAATGGTTAAGGGCAGAAAAGGAAGTCAAACAACCCACATCGTCTGCGAGAAAAACCGATGTCTGTCAGAACCAGCAAATACGTTTCTGTTCCGCTTACCGCGTCAAAACGCACTTAGAGGCATTTATTCATTGTGAGCGGCGAGAATAATCCGTGACAGAAAAGGTACGCGTTCTTCTGCATCGCCTCATGAAGCAGGCGCCTCGGGGTAATTGTGAGACGCAAAATCCTGATGAAGTATTTGACTGTAAATTGTATTAATGGTTTGCAGGGTGGTTAGAGAAGCGTGCGTGCTTACCGCCGGACAAACCGAACACATCACTGATGTCAGTCGCAAGAAGAGAACAAAATGTTCTCGCCCCTTTCGCTGGTGAACCGGGCAAGAGCGGCGGCAGAAGCTAATGGGCTCCTGGAATGAGGGCCCACCCAAACATTTATGCATCAAAAGTTTCTCTCTCTCTCCCTTGTTCTTCAAAGTGGCTCTTTTATAACCTGAGGCGGCTCTGCGCTGCAGAAGCAGCAGTCCCTTCACTCTGCGTCAAAAAAAAAAAAGGGGGGGGGGGAGTACTGGAAAAGCATTTTGGATGAAAAAGAAAGAACGCAGGGCTCTCTCAGGCAACAGGGGGTTTTATTTTTTTTTCACCGTGAAGGATCGCAGGAAACACGAAATTTGGATGTGTAGAGCGCTAAAAAATGGAATGAACTACTCGCCACAACCGAACAGAAGAGTCGAAAAAAATACCAGGGAACATATCGCAGCTAATAACTGTTACATTTAGTTGTTCCCAGGACCCCCTTAGGGACATACAGCAGGTGGTGTGAACCGACGCAAAATAGCGAAGGGGAGGAATCCAGGCGAAGCGAAGCAAAGGCGAAACAGCTTACGCCGCCGAAAGCTCGCGCCTTGGTACTCCTCTTTGCGCCATACGGTGCAAGCGGTGCGGCGGTAAAAAAAAACAAAACATGTTTATCACCTCCGCACACGAACATCTGGAGCACAACGTTTTCTCTGATCTCTTTTTCTGTCCCTCTCATGTCCTTGTATTCGCTTCTCCCGTCTTCCACCGTGCTCACATCCACGTGGGAGCTGCAGCAAGCAGCAGCCAGACTCATATTTGCACACCACTTCCATTTCTTCTTTGTTTTGTTACCATTACCCTTTCTTGAATTCCTTTGTTTCCTTTTCCTCCTGCATGGCACGGCACCCATCGGAGTTCTGGCGCTCGTGGTGCCGGGGTAGCTGCTGCTGCTGCCTCTGCGTGTCGAGGCTGAATGCTCTCTTGGCGCCGACAACAGCCCTAGCTGTGCGTGCGCCGACGCTATCACCTTTTGCCAGAGTTCAACGATTTTCGTCTCGCCCCGCAATCGTCGCGCCACCTACCGTTCCCGCGCATTTTTACTTCTCTTTCCTCCGACGACCTTTTTTCAATGGCTCCTTTTGTTTGCGAGACGGGCGCGCATGGCATTAAGTCCCGTTTGAGTTTTCAGGATGATTCTTCGGTCGTCCCCGCCTCGCATTGTTCTTTTTCTTCCTTTCCCTCTCTTCAGCCTTATTTTCTACGTATAGGAGGCTATTCTTTTTTCTTATTGTCGTACTTTGTTTAGAATTTCAGAATGCGGTGCTAGACAGAGTGAGAAAATAAATACAGTTCACAAAATATCGCAGCGAACCGGAGTCGTTCTGCGCGTTTAGCGAACAGGCGCCTCGCTCGATGCGTGCAGGCGCCGATTTCTGCTTTTGGGAACCAAAAGTGTCCCTGGACGTCTGTGTCGTTTAATGTTTTTACTAGTCGCAGCAAGCTGAGGATTCCATTACGATGTGATGAGGTTTGAATTAGGAGCCATTGTGTTTCTCGCACAAAAGATGCAGTCGCCGCGGCTAATGAGGTCTTTTGGCTCTGTCTGCGTTGAGGGGAAGCGCCTGAAAGAAGAGGCTAGAGTGCACAACGCACGAGCTCCCTACAAAGGAATGTTAAAAAATAAAACTGTTCATTGAAAAACAAAGACAAAGAGAAAATTTTTTCTAGAAATATTAACGTGAATAAAGATATACCGCAGTCGCCTGTCGCAGCAGTCCGCAGAGTTTCCCAAAGATTGAGAGCGCAGTATTAGGCTGCAGAAAAGAAAAAATATAATCTTTCTTTGCTAGGGCATTTATTTATTTAACAATTTATTGTAATGGGCGCACTAACAGCCGCAGGAATGTTACATTAGAGCACTCTGAGGAGTGGAAGGGAAGAGAACACTGAAAAGAAAAGCAAATATTAACAAAAGAGCAATGAGAACAATAGATGACAATGATCAACAGGAATAGTTAGCAGTCAAATGGTAAGTACAATTGAGCATCGTAGATTCTGCCTTAAATATTTAAAATCCTGAAGAAATATATCAGGTCCACAGCGCACAATAGCGTTATCCGTAAACCTGATTCACAGAATGGGGCTTGTAGTGAACGGTGACACGTCAAGCACACGGCTTTCTCGCACTAACCGTCCAGGCCCCCGAAGCTTGGGAAAAGATGCTAGGTACATAAAGTGGATGTGTCCGTGTAAACACTTGAAGAAGAGTCAAGCACTGGCGACTACCGCCTAGTCTCTAAGTTAGTCCTTGAGCGCGCAGGGCACACCCTGTAATAGCCTCGCGTAGCAGATACGCAGACAGCACGGCCCATTGCTTCCCTAATAAACCCTTTTTACAAACTTCTGAGGACCTGCGAAGCGGTAAAGCAGATTCAATTCCAGACTACGGAGGCGTTCTCGAGTCTCGACATGTGAAGCCTGCGGTGCAGGGAAACATGGCATTAAGTACGGCCTAGGACCCTGCATACATGGGCCGCCATGCCAAGCTAGAGCAGACTTCTGCTCTTCACGCCCAGAATGTGCGGTGAAAATTGCGACTTATACTAAGTGGACACCTAAGTCACGAACAGAGGACGCACTCGTAATGGCCTGACTGTTGAGAGCATAAGAAAACTTAGTGGGGTAGCTATTGTACATGAACGATATCACGACAGGCTTATTTGCCTTCATGTTGAACGTGTTTGACAAGCACCACATATGCAGAGCTCACACCCTCTGCAATTAAGCTGTAGTCACGAGGGAAGTGGATTATAGAGAATACTTTTGGTCGTCAACATAGATTGACACCTGAGGGTGAGCAAGAACTTTGCAAAGTTCATTCAGGAATCAACTGAATAGCAGAGGCCCCAAGTTGGATCTCTCGGGAACCATAGATTTAACGCTAATGGGACGAAGCTTTTGCACACCACAGCTCATGTGGCTTTAGAAAACTTGCAGGTAGCCAGCAAACCAGCTGCTATAGAAGTAACAAAGACTACCATTTAACAGTTTTTCAAGAATGATGCAGCGAACAACTGCATGAACACCTGCATGGATTATGCCGAACGGTGGGGCTCGCGCCACCCAGGTTGCTCACCCCGAAAATCCTCTCGTGGCCACTCAATAATCTAACTACCACATGCCACGGTGGTCAGTTTGCTGACCACCCGGTGGGCACGTTGCCATAACGCCACAAGCTCTAAGAGACCTTGGTAGCCCAACCAGGTTGCGTCTCTACAGATTTTTCGCCGATATGGCCGTCGACGACGCCGCATTTTCTGCAGAACGAGAAACAGAGTCAACCTGCTCACGACTAAAGATTTCAGGAGCAACACCGCTAAAAAATATTTGAGGGGACACTTAAGCCCCGCCTTAAGGGTAGGACCAACAGCATTAAGGATAAATACTCATGTATGTAGAAGGTTTTTCTCTACTTTACATTCATAGACCCCTGGGAGTCCTCATACGCCTCATAGAGCAGTGTTGCAGCAACTGGGCGATGCGCCACAGCCCTGCGATGACAGATGATGCCAGCGGGGGCCTGTACCACCTTCAAATTGTACCTCTTATTAAGTATAATTACGGTAACTGCCACCCTCTCGTTAAAACTGTACAATTATTCCGCTATGTTGCCAGCTATATCCGGATTGATGACGAATCACACACCTAATTCTCGTCTCTCCGCTAATGCACAACGCCACAGTACGTGCCCGCCCTTTAGAAGTGCATATGCTTCATCTGTCCTCCTATCCTCACTAAGCCCTATAACATTCCATTTAATACTTCTAGTTCCTCTAACAGCCCCGTTAGACTAACCTACCTGGATATGGTTCTAGCGTTAAACGCCGCCACGTTGTTTCCAATGGCAGCATGTCGGTTGCGAGAGATTATTACACCCTCCGCGAGAGTGAAAGAAGAAAGGAAGGAAGAGGTGCCGTAGTGGAGTGCTCCAGAATAGTTTGACATCCGGAATGCACTGACAACGCCCAGTGCACGGGCGCCTTAGCGTTTTGCCTCCTAAAAACGCAGCCGCCGCGGACGGGTTCCGTAAGAAATAATAATAATAATAATAATAATAATAATAATAATAATAATAATAATAATAATATTATTAATAATAATAATAATAATTGGTTTTTGGTGGAAAGGAAATGGCGCAGTATCTGTCTCATATATCGTTGGACACCTGAACCGCGCCGTAAGGGAAGGGATAAAGGAGGGAGTGAAAGAAGAGAGGAACAAATAGGTCCGTAGTGGAGGGCTCCGGAATAATTTCGACCACCTGGGGATCTTTAACGTGCACTGACATCACATAGCACACGGACGCCTTAGCGTTTTTCCTCCATAAAAATGCAGCCGCCGCGGTCGGGTTCGAACCCGGGAACTCCGGATCAGTAGTCGAGCGCCCTACCCACTGAGCCACCGCGGCGGGGCCCGTAAGAAAATTGAAAAATTCATTTTTTTGGCTAAAGAAAATGGCGCAGTATCTGTCAGATACTGGCGGACACCTGAACCGCGCCGTAGAGAAAGGGATCAAGGAGGAAGTGAAAGAAAAAAGGAAGAAAGAGTCGCCGCTGTCGGGTTCGAAAACAAGGAAAATGAAATCAAAATTGCTTTTAAAAAAAGCAAATCACACCTGCCTCGCTTATCTAAGTGAACACCCAAACCGCGCCGCAAGGGAAGGAATATTTCCAACGCGTGGTGCCAACAATTACAACTACGCGTTCCGGTAAACGTTAGGTTTGTAGCTGCTTCGAAAGGGGTTGATGTCATTTCAAGCCCTCGTGTGAAGTGCAAGCCGCATAATATATGATAACGGCGGCTGCAAACAATGCGAAGCACGTTCCTTCTCCCCGCGTGTTTTTCCAGGCAGAGATTACGGTTGCGTTTTCCTGTCGTTGTAATCAAAAAACGAGACGCTAAATATTGAATGCAAACAGCATACCTCCTTTGAGATCAGTCATACAGCATAGAGCCCAACTCTATTTCACTTGTTGCCGGTTTCATTCTTTGTAGAGCCACGTGTTGAATTTTTAAGTGACGTCCTAGCGGGCATTTGGATTTAGTTTTACAGCTTCGCTGTCCAACCACCTTTACAGCGTGAAATGGTGCTACAATTTTTCTTTAAAACGTTTTATGGATGAATTTATGGCATTTTTTAGCAGCGCAGTCAGTGCATTCCTTACTTTTGCTGCCTGCAATTATATCGACTTTATCAATTAGAGCCAGGCGAATAGCGAAAAACCTTAATTGTCAATTTTCCTCCTAATGTAGCTTTCGTATATACGTTTGCACTTTACACGAGCGTTTAGTTTTGAACATTAGAGTAAGCAAGCTATATAAGCAAATTCTTATGCGTAAAATGTTTATGTAGTCGCAGCGTCAAATGAAAAGAAAATAGCACTAAATACCTGTATCTACCGTCCGCATTTCTCCTGAGGGAGATCAGCATTGATCTTGGTTGTGAAAAGGTTAGAGTTGAAAATGGAAGAAATGAAATAACTACAAATGTAAAAATCTTGCTAAATGCGGAAATGCGACGCTCACTGCCCCTGGCTCAGGGCTCCAAGGGACACTAAAGAGAAAGTTTGCGTTGCCGGATCGAATTTCCTTACCCGCCGCGGTGGCTCAGTGGTTAGGGCGCTCGGCTACTGATCCGGAATTCCCGGTTTCGAACCCGACCGCGGCGGCTGCGTTTTTATGGAGGCAAAACGCTTTGGCGCCCGTGCGCGGTGCGATGTCAGTGTACGTTACCGATCCCCAGGTAGTCGACATTATTCCGGAGCCTTCCACTACGGCACCTCGTTGTTCCTTTCTTCTTTCACTTCCTCCTTTATCCCATCCCTTACGGCGCGGTTCAGGTGTCCAATGATATATGAGACAGATACTGCGCCATTTCATTTCCCCGAAAACCAATTATTATTGATCGAATTTTTGAACACAACTGAAGGCAAACACGATCGAACGGTGCAAACATTTCTCTTGTGCCGCATGCCACCCACTGAACGTTCTCTCACGCCATTCCTTTCAAGTTTTATTGATTTTTGTTTTTTCCTATAAAAGTTTATCCTCAGATGTGCTTGTTGCTGCATCGTGAACGTATTTTTGCTTCCTGTCAGTATGTGGCGTCCTAGCCTTATCTTAATATTTTAGTGTTAACCGAATACTCGCGTGTTCTTGCAGTCCGCTACTCTTTTTCGCTTCTGTCATCCCTCCTCTCCGAGCGCTTCCCTGTCGTGCTAGGGCCCATCTTTTATAATTTTTTTCTCTTCATATTTGTCCTTTAAGTCTTACACGCAGACTCCCTTTGCGCCCTTTCAGTTTTAGCTTCTTTAGAGAAGCTCGTATTTCTGCTTTGTCATTTCACCATCAGCACTCATCTTCATTCTGAAGTTTATATTTCAATTTTGTCTTTTCCACCTCCCGCTTTTTGGACTTTCATATGTGATTGAATTCTTTTCAGCGCTGTTCCTTCCTCCTAAACGTATCAATCTATCTGACAAGACCCTTTTTTTTCATTGCTGAGAGGGTGCATCTCGTCTTTCGCAGAACTCCGATACATAGCTACCGTCCACAGTCCTGAGTAGAAAGAATACTCCGTTTCCTGAATGGTCTGTCCTGCGAAGGAATGGTATTTTCGTTGTTCGAATTCTTTCGCTTCTTTTCATGCGGCTTATTTTATGCCTCTTCTCGACTCTCAAAGAAAGCAAATAATGTACCAATATACGTTTTGCATTTTTTTTTTACTAGAAACTCTGACAAAGTATAAGACTCACTCTCTGCTGCCGTCAAAATATTAGAGAGTGCGCTGTTTCTGTGAAGGCAGACCAACAAGAATGCCCGTAGAGCAGTGACACTGTTACACTTTGCATCTCACGGCACTGACAGCATCGCAAAACAAGAGAACAAGAACTCTTTGACAACACGAGACAAGACTCCGTGCCGGGCTCTGACCGCTTCAGTGTGTAGTGAATTTAAGAAAATAAACTAGAGATGCAAGAAAATATCAGGTTGTGGCGGCACAGACAGCAGCTAGGAAGATCGTGTGAAGGTTTAACGCGAGATATCGTTTGCGCCTGCAGCTGCCGTCTACTCTCTGCCCCAGGCAAAATTTCCTGCAGAACGAACTTGTCGCATGCAGCTTTCGGAAAACAGAGCCGAGCTTCATGATCAACGAGAAGAATCAAATGCGTATTACAGCTCTAGGCAGTCAGCAAATAGTCTAGGATTGAAATTCAAATGCGCCCATTGAATGCGAAGAATTTTTCTAGGAATAAATTTTTATTTTCTTTTGGTTTGTTCCTTTGGAATGCCTGTAATTACGTATAAAACGTGTAAAACCTGCAATTATTAGCTCATTTTAAGCTGTGCCCACTTTGAGAGATTTTTGTTAACATCGGCCAACACCTATAACAACCTTTTCTGGCTTTCATCGAGTTGTAGAAACGAATAAGACAGAATCAGGACATCATTTCCTTACCATCGCTGTGCAGCTATTCCCGTCACTAATGTTTCACTTGATCGGAACCGAAAAATGTTTAACCAGGAAGAGCGATAGGCTGTTAAAATAATAGGCTTGTGAGATTGTGGTATATTAAAGTCGTCCATTGTTGACGAGCCTGTGTAGGACGAACTGAGCTGACTGAACGTTTACATTCTTGCTGTATGGTAAGAAGATGGCCAAAGTAAATATGGGCGCACAACTGTCGCAGACGTACAAATTCAAGAACTTAACAAGAAGTCCCTTGGAGTATTCTGCCTTTAATCTGGCCGGTGGTACATGACAACTCATCACTAGGGAGATATTTTTTCTTCATAGAACAGAGTCCATCGTGCACATAGCATTTCATGACTGAAAACAATGACATCTTCGCGCTTTGTTGTAATACGTTTTACAGCTTGTGCACTTATCTACTAGAAAGGGGCCTCGATGCTTTTGAAACTTCAAGCTGCTGCATCTCAAGCATTTATTCAAATATGAATGAGTCCCAAGTGAACGCTAGCGCAGTGGACTTAGAGAAATAGATACGCGCAGCCGAAAGGTAATGAGTCTTAGTGACTCGGCTAGAACCCTTCGGGAGGCTAGTCAACTAATGCTTGAAAAAAGGATAACAGTCGAAATTAACACGCTGCTAACAATGGTCGATACAAGTCTCGAATGTAGCAGCTGCTCAGCGGGAAATTTTGCGCGTTTATTTCTTTCCGTTAGATAATTGAGGACTGGTTAGGAGCCAACATAAGTTAGGTCCCCCCTCGTCACAAGCTGCCTTTCCGTACAGGATCTGTAGTCGCTTCCGCTTTTTTCCCATTTGCGGCTGGTGAAGCGGTTTCATGTTTACTGTTTTCTCTCTTTGCAACGGTGTCTGCCTGGTCGCAGTCTTATTCTGATACACTTTGAAAACACGATAAGTTTAGATAACCTATAGTAGCTAAATTTTGTATTTTCTATACTCTGCGAACCCTATTGTTGATGAAAAGAACTTTGTACAACCGAGAGTTTTTGTTTCCAATATGATTTATGCCAACTGCAACAAAAGGATAAGTAAAAGAAATCATAGGGTTATATTAAGCTCACACGCAGCTGTACACATGGGAAGCGCTGGCGTCTACTGCGCCTGCCAGCACTTCCTAGTAACGGATAGAAAACTTTGTGGTGAATAAAGAGAGACATCAAAAAATGACCCATTGGGCGGAAGTGGAAGGTACAACGAAACCGCCCATATCGCGAATTTGCGTCCGTTGGCGCTTTGCCCAGTCTTCGCTGCATTGATTAGTTTCGCGACCACCGTTCGATCATTCCCGTGTAGGGCAGAGCATGCTGAAAGAAGGTGTTGGGAGAGGAGTAAGACGCCGTAGTATCTACGCGTAACTGTACATATTTCCAACCGAGTTGTAACCGCCTTCACGTTCGACTTTCTGTTTTTTTTCCTTCATCGTATTTTTTCTTTGTGGCTAGCACAAGCGTGCCTTGGTCCCCCCTGGTCTTACACGTAGAGGGTCTGCGCCTCAGTGGGAAAGCGAAAATATTCAGGATACGCGCAATGTAGGGCAGCTAGGCGTGCTTGTCTATTTTACTTTCCGAAGTGACCGTAAGCACCGGAACAGGGTGCATGTATTCTAGCGTGCGTGTGTACATCCGTAAGAAATAAAAGAAAAAAGCTATATTAGCGGGAGCGGAAAGAAAGCATCAAGGGAAGAAGAAAACACTGACGACCGGAGCGTGATGGGAAGGGAATAGATGTACGCCGTGCGGTTTGCGCTGGAGGAGGGGCCAGCGAACCGCTGTTCGCCTACGTGCTTCTAGGAAACCATTAACGACTAGCGGAAGCAATGCGACCAAGGGAGCCATCGGCTATGATGAACGCTGAAGAGAAAAAAAAAGTGAAATAAAAGTTAGAAATAAATAATGAAACTGAAAAAAAGAGCAGAGAACACGGCGCCGATGTGGGAAACTTTATTTTCCTGCTTTTTGTGCGGAGTTCCGTCGAGGCAGCAGCCGGAAAAGAACAGCCCAAATCTTCGATCTGGCGAAGAGAAGGTGGTGTGTAGTAAAACGTGGGAGAGGAAAGGAGAGGTGGTAGCCGCGTGGGCGAATTTTGGCCGATAAATAGAGAAAAGAAGCCTGATCCCGACAAGGCTGAAACGGCAAGAAAGGAAGTTATCGCGCCCATTTCGTTACCTGGATATGGAAGCTCGGTGCCCAAAAATCGAGAAAGCGTTTTTCGAGCGGGTTCAAGGCATTGCACTCCTATAAAGGGTGTTTCACCTAACGATTCACTCAAATTTTAAAAATAAGCTCTTTGAGATAGAAGAGTGCTTCTTTTGGCATAGCATTGTCAGTCGTGTAGTACAACAGAACAAAGCTATAACGTGCTGACTAGTAGGTGGATAACTAATATTGAAGGTAGTTTTTAACTATTACTTTTAGGTCCTTAATTATTGAGAGGCGTGTAGCCCACCGTAAGTAATATCCATAACGTTTTTTTTTAGAATTTCGAAAACGCGGTTACGGTCGGCGTTGTGGACCGACAAATTCTGGCCACATCGCACGAAAATACATGTGCTTTCGAGAAGCTTGCCGGCATAGCGACCTCTCCAGTACAGGAAACTCGTCGCAACAGCCAAATTTTTTTGGGCCAAGCGCCTAGTGTAACAGCGTTTTAGAAATTCTAAAAACTGATATGGATAATAATTACATCGAGCTACATGCCTCTAAATAATAAAGGAACCTAACAGGAATAGTTATAAAGTTGACTATTCAATATTTCTTAAAAATTTTGCCAGTGAGCAAATACTAGCTTTATTGTGATGTACTACACTGATGGCAATGTTAGGTTACGCCGAAAAAAGCGCTCTTCTAACTCACAATTAAAATTACGTAAAGTCTTCGGTGAAACACATTGTATTTTGCTGATCTCGCCTTACGCTATATTCCTTCTCTCGTTTTTTTTCAACTCTATTTATTTCATTTCTCTGGTGTCTGCTCGTTGCTCGATAGCCCGCTGAACGGTGTGAAAACTTAGACGTCAGGACTTAGATGCCAGTCTACCTAGCACATCGCTAGTTAAACGGTAAACACGCCTCAGTCGATCATAGATTCTGCTAAAGGGTTCCTACGTATCATGGTGCGCCAATTTCTACGCCTTTATTCCGAGCGCATTGAATTATCCGACGTGCAAAGACACGTGAAGTCGTCATCTCCAGTAAAGGAGCAGTACAGCATCATCACCTTCCCGGACATTTTCGCTGCGAATCTTGGCGCTCTGAAATCAGCCTTCACCTTCAAGCCTTTCGTCACTCATCCCATTGGCCTTCAGCAACCGACACGTCCCTTCACATCCGGTTGGAGGGAATGCGCAGGACCATCTTCAGGTGAGCGCCAGTTTCTCGCCAGATCTCTCTTGAGCGGAGGCCGGAAGCTATTTAGTCAGGGCCCCTAATTTCAATCTCCGGCTGCTCTGGTGCCATCATCCCCTCACGTCTCTCGGCAGGAGCGGTCGTAATCATTACCCGGTGTCACCGCGCACGCGTCCGCCCAAAGGCTGGGCGTGTTGGGCTCTACCGACAGCGCTGCTACCGCGACGACAGGAAGGCAGCCTCGCTTCGTGCTGAGCCCCAGGGCACCATTTTCGCAGCCTCTTGGGAATGCGTGATAGGTCCAAGCTAACGAGCACGTTGCCCGGCAGATAGCAGTCGGCATATGTGGCAGCGCACATTATTTAGCTGGCGCCTGTGTCCGGTTCTTACCATCTCTTATGAGAGGATCAGTGTGCATGTTCGTTAAAAGCGTCGTCAGCAAAAGTTCCACGTGAGGTGAAATTAGATTTGGAGTCACATGTTGGAAAGGAAGGAAATCATTTTTTTCGCTCTCAATGTGACGCAAATTATGATGCTCCAAGCTACTATTGACAAGACCTTCATTACAACAGCTTCCATTGGTCCCAGTGAATAACAGCCCTTATTACTGCATGTACTCGCGCACAAGCACAAAACTACAAGCTCAGTGTGCATGGAAAGCGTGGCAAAGCGTCATGCGTGCGCTAGGGATTTGTACAGGTGGCATAATATAAACAGTCCTTGTAGTCACCGTATGAAGTATTTCAGCGGTGTAGAAATGTAGCGAGAAAAGTTGCAGTGTGTTCGCTCTTGGTCATGTATGGAGGTTTTAGTACTGGTTAGGAAATTGAGTCAAGTACACAAACCAAACAAAGAGTGATGTAAAGAAAATAATGGCGTTGAAGTTATAAACTCGGTATGATGGGACGCAAGAAGCAATAAGGACACTGAACGTGGAATTACGGAGCACGAACCCAGCTTTGAAGTTTAGACCGGTCGCAGGTGTGAAATCATATGCAATGCCACGCTTCAGGCCAACACATTCACTAGGCTGCACTTTTGCACCCATGTCCTGATACGAATAAAACAGCCAACAAAGATTTAAAAAAAATGTAAACCAAGATGACGCTGCGATGGGAAGCGACAGCTGCTGTGTTTCTCCACATGGGCGTCTACGATCGAAATGTTCGGGCAGCGAATAATCTATGCATGGGCCATTGAACGCCTGAAAGCAAAAAGAAATTTACTAAGTAAAACGAAGAAGAGTGCGAATCTCACAGAAAAGATATATGAGCAATAAAGAACGTTAGTAATCCTAGAACTGCCGTAAGCAGGATACCACCCTGACAGGCAGCCTTTTCACGCCCTAGTGAGTGGATTCGTTTAAAAAAAACAGAATACGAAAACTTATAAAAAAATAAAAGCCGAGGACTACTTTGAACAGACGCAGGGCCTTGTATTTTTTGTTATTTGTTGATTGGCTTTGCCTGAACTGTCATTTCTGCCTCTGCTTTTGAGCGCCACGTCTAGCTCTTTCGCTTGAATGCTTTGTTTTCAGTCCTCTGCGGTTTTTCTCACATTTTTACAGGAAGCTGCCTTCGCCTCGATTTTTTTTCGAGCCTTTTCACGCCGTTCACTTGCTTTCATTTTCAGATCACCGCCAAAAATTTCTCGTAATGAGAATAGGGGAAACGAGTCCTCAAAGTTAACGGTCCTGTTGGCTTCAATAATTTTTGTTGTGCGTAGCCCTGAACGATTCTTTCCCTTCGCGATTGTGGCTAAAAAACAACAACAAAAACAGTGCCTCAGTCACGGAGCACATTATTATATACCTGGATGGAAAGCGGGACCAACAACGCAGAGGGACACTAACTCATTGTACTGCTAGCGCGCACGACGCTTGCACAAAACCCAAAAGCGTCAAAATGCAATCGCTGCTCCCAGTGTCAAAATAGGAGACTATGCTAGTGTGTTCAAAGCTAAAGACTGCAAATTTACATACCGCTAGCTTGCGCAGGAGGGTGTTGCAGGAAATAGAATAAAAGTGCGTACATTTTGGTTAGCGTGAAGGATATGAAACAACAACAAAAATTTTTTACGATCAACCAAGTATTAAAAGTAACAAAAAGAAAACAAGTCGAAATCATGACACTCACTGCCAATGTAGGATAGACATGCGGGCAGAAAAGGCATCTAAAGATGTGCAGATGACATCAATCGGCAGCAGGTTCCAATCTCGGATGGTTTGATTTGGTTTATGAGAGTTTAACTTCCCAAGGCGACTCAGGCTACGAGAGACGCCGTAGTGAAGGGCTCCAGAAATTTCGACCACCTGGGGTTCTTTAACGTGCACTGTCATCGCACAGCACACGGGCCTCTAGAATTTCGCCTCCATCGAAATTCGACCGCCGCGGCTGGGATCGAACCTGTGTGTTTCGGGCCAGCAGCCGAGCGCTATAACCATCAAGCCACCGCAGCGGCTGATTGATTATAACATAATACCCAAGTACTTGCTCTCGTCTACTCTTTTTTTTCTGATGGTGCACTCTGAAGTTGTAAATTGGAGGGTTTTTCTTTCTATTCACTGTCGTACCGACTGTCTTATCCCCGTTTAAACTCATCGTCCAGTAATGACAGTATTCCGAAACTTGCCCGAGTGAATTGTCAAGAATTGGTTGGTCTTCATGGCACAAGGCATTGCGAATAAACGGACTGTACGTGTGTGCATATATATATATATATATATATATATATATATATATATATATATATATATATATATATATATATATATATGTATATATATATATATATATATATATATATATCTGTGCGTGCGTGCGTGTGTGTGTGTGTGTGTGTGTGTGTGTGTGTGTGTGTGTGTGTGTGTGTGTGTGTGTGTGTGTGTGCGTGTGTGTGTGTGTGTGTGTGTGTGTGTGTGTGTGTGTGTGTGTGTGTGTGTGTGTGTGTGTGTGTGTGTGTGTGTGTGTGTGTGTGTGTGTGTGTGTGTGTGTGTGTGTGTGTGTGTGTGTGTGTGTGTGTGTGTGTGTGTGTGTGTGTGTGTGTGTGTGTGTGTGTGTGTGTGTGTGTGTGTGTGTGTGTGTGTGTGTGTGTGTGTGTGTGTGTGTGTGTGTGTGTGTGTGTGTGTGTGTGTGTGTGTGTGTGTGTGTGTGTGTGTGTGTGTGTGTGTGTGTGTGTGTCGAAGTATACGCTTCGTTTAAAGGAAATAATTTTATTTTACTCGACGTTTCGATCGGAGGGCCGCTTTTTTTCAAGAATCTCAAAAGATTGGTCCTCCGATCAAGACGTCGAGTAAAATAAAAATGTTATATATATATATATATATATATATATATATATATATATATATATATATATATATATATATATATATATATATATATATATATAGATATAATATTGTTACGCCGAGAAGTTTGAGAAAGCAGAGGAGGCGCGCGCAGACTGATCTGGGCTCTGGACCGTGGGCGACCAGCTTTGATCCGTAAAGCTCTTACCTGTACTAAATACATTTCATCCGCTACAATATGTATCAATAGGAGCTACAACTGTGGCTTGCTGGACAACAGATATATTACTTAGCGTAGATAGAACGTTGCCCTTCATATTCTACAAACTGACGCCGATTTTACAGATAAGCTTGCAACAATTCGTGATAATCCAAGAGCCTTTTTAAAAGTAATTGAAGCTTGTGAAATAATTTAGGGTGTGAGACACGGTCAAAGGCTTTAGACAAATCAAGAAATGTGATGTCAATTTGCCCATCGGCGTTTACGTCAGTATTGTTTCAATTAATTGCGTAATCGTTGACTACCATATTCGAAATCCATGCTGCCCTCTGATGATGAAATTGCTTTCTTGTTACAGCATGTTTGAGAATGTGCTCGAGCATTTTACTACCTGCACCAGTGATTGAAGTAGGCTGATATTTTTAGCTGATAGCGTAAGCCCCTGACTTATGAATAGGAACCATTTTAGGCATTTTTTAAATCTTTGGTACTTCACGGGTTAGTAAATATTTCTGATAGATTATCTTAAAGTATTTACAGACCCATGAGGCATATCTCCTCGTGAAAGAGTTGTATATCATCAGGGCCACTGGCTTTTTTAAAGGCGATGACTAGCAATAAAGAAAGAATTCCGGATTCCGTTATGGTTATTTCATTGTGTTTGCTGGTACTATAGCAGACATAGGAGCCTGTGTCAGGTGTCACGCCGTTATCAATGGTGAAGACGGATTTAAAGTAGTCATTAAATTCTTCCGCCCTTTATTGAGCTTCATCGGGCAGCAGACTTCACTGCTTGTGCGGCCTGGAATTAAAGTATCGCCTGAATTTTTGAGGGGAAGAATTGATAAATTTGCATCGTGTAACATTAAGGTATTCTTGTTTCATCAAATTAATGGCTGGCTTTAATGCACGGGAATTTTCACAGATTTTATCGCTGTATCGAGATAAACATGATTTGTTTCTTAGTTTGCTTAGCCTGGAAATTTTTCGCTTCAATTGTATGATTTGTCGGGTTATTCGGGGACCAACTCTTCGCACGAGTTTGACTTTGCTTGGTACGTAATTTGACGAGCAGTGCTCAGAGTTATTCTTTAAAACTAATTACAGCGTCGCGACTGAAGCCTTCGAATCGCTAAATTTTACATCGAGTTCGGTGTAAGACAGTTCCAGATGTTCAACAATTCTAGTCATCTGAGTGGTCCCCATCGTAGACCGACCCCGTGCACCTTTTGACAAGTTTCTGCCTATGCGTCAAAGTAGAATTAGTTGCTTTATGATATAACAACCCATCGACTGTTTCCCAAGGAAGACCATCCATCACAATCCTATAATGAACGAACATTTGGTATAGAGTAGTTTGGCTTTTGTCAGTGACATGTGTAGTTTGAAGAACAATCTGTTTTAAATCAAAGTCAAAAACTATATCAAACAGCGCGTCCCCCCTGGCAATTTCGACGTTTCCGCTTTTGAGGGTTTCCCACGATATACTGGGAAGGTTGAAATCACCAGTTAGTATGGTCTTGAATAGATGACATTGCATCTATTCAAGCTGAATCTAGCTGAATAGATGACATTGCATCTATTCAGCTAGATCATGTAGCATGTCAGGACTAACGTTCGGAGCCCTGGTGCATTGTTCCTATGCAGGAAACAAGATTGCTTATGAGAACTTTGCACCAGAGTGCTTAACAGCCGACCACTTCTGGCATCGGCACAACGCGATACCCGTTCCTGACAAGTATAGCGACGCCACCAACATGAGAACATCTATCTTTTCGCAGAACAGTGTATCCTGGTGGAAAATTACGGCTGTTAGACATAAGAGGGCAGAGCCAAGTTTCGGTGATAGTGACCGGAGCGTGATCAAGCATAGAAAATTCTAGACTCTACCTTGTTAACAACGCTTCTTGCGTTTAAGTTTCGTACGCTTGTTTGAGCTGTTTGAGCTGGAATCAGTTGAAGCGCAATCAGAGCTGAAATCATTACAGTGAGCGTGAGATCTTAATACAACAACAAAAGGAGATTCGTCATTTCGCGGAGAAAACCGGGGGCGGTTGCGAAGCACCATTTGTTAAAAGATGAGATATTAATGCCGTTTTGTATATTTCAAGGAGTTTGCCTTAATTACGCACACTCCTTAACAAATATAGCACGTGTGAAGCCCCATTTACACGATGTTACGTCCAAGGACTAATATAATATTCAAACACTACTGTCAAGTATATGAAGGCAAGGCACATAGTAGATTTCAGGCATGCCCGCACTGTGAGAAACGCTGCTTTATTAAACACGTTCCGGAAGGTGATACTGTACATCCGGAAGTTTCGAGAAGGATTTGGTACACCTGATGGGGCTGCATAAATTCTGAACAACAAAATAGCATGTATTCAACACTGCGCTCTGATGTCGAGTGCCAAATAAATGTGGCGACCACATTTTTCAAAGGTGATTGAGCATTTAAAAACTATCATGATTCTAATAATTCTCTCAATGTAGAGAAAAGAGAACATTTGAATTGTAAAGGACAACTAGAGATTAGAATGGCTGGCTAGAGATGGAAACTCTTGCTATGGTCATGGAGAAATTGAGTACGAGAGTTTTAGATATTGAGAAGACAAAAATTTCCACCGCCCTATATAAAAAAGAAATATCACCAATATTCATTCATTCATTCAGAATTTATTTCAGACAAAGAAGAGGTTGTCCAGGATGACGTGGCAAAAGGCATACATTGCCTGACGAGGCCACGCCACCCGGATGACAGGCGGCACCACTGGCTACACAAAATCAAGAAGAGCATTACATAATAGAACACACTTTCAGTATTTTTACACAATATATTAAGACATCTTTACAAAACACTGGCTTTACAAAACACACACAGCATACATTAACCAGAATTCGACCATAGCAATATTTACAAAACATACACTAGTGATAGGTATACGTTAAGTTTTTATCTTTAAGGTTCATTTATGAGCATTGCTTTAATTAACATTTTGTATTTACGTATAGAGGGGGTAGTGCGTGCAGTATCCAGAATAATAGGGTATTGGTTAATTAAGTCAGGAATTTGCTATCCTAACCTCTGAAAACCATAATTTTTGCGTACACGAGGTGTTTCCATACATTGTTTTCGAAGTTCGTATGTGCTAAGTTTAGTGTGATAGGTGGTTTCGAAGGTTATTTTGTCTAGTTTGTACTGGCGTAATATTTCGAGACATAGTTTGTATGTGTGCAGTTTACTTATTTCTAATATTCCATAAGACCTAAAC
This sequence comes from Amblyomma americanum, assembly GCF_052857255.1. Lineage (NCBI taxonomy): Eukaryota > Metazoa > Arthropoda > Arachnida > Ixodida > Ixodidae > Amblyomma > Amblyomma americanum. Next base: position 133,017,408 of record NC_135500.1, read on the forward strand.
AAAGGCTGGCAGCTGCGCAATAACTGTATTTTCCCAACAGCTCGTAATGCCCGCTTTTGAATTGCAAGGAGGGAATCTCGATTTGTCTGCGTAGTCGTTAACCACACAAGGGAGCAGTAGCTTAAACGGGAATGTATTAATGAATAGTATATTTGCCGCTTTACGGACGCCGGGAGATAATATCTCAGTTTGTTTAAAATGCCAACCGCCCGACAAAGATCACTGCGAAGCTGATCAACATGCGAGTTCCAAGAGAGATTTTCTTGAAACAAAACACCTAGAAAACGAATTTGTGAGCACTGTTGCAGCTGAGTGTTTTCAAAGTTTAAGTTTAGGTTGTCAGGAGCTTTTACACCTTTTGCCCTGAAGAGAATGTATTTGGTCTTACTAGCATTTAATTGCATCCTGTTTAGTTTTAACCATGTACTCAAACCAGTTGTGATCAAGTATTAGAAGAAAAATTATGTACCAAACAAAGTTACGGACAATGAGCTGGTATTCGCAATAAAGATAAAGAAATTACGCAGAGAAGATCGGCAGGGTTTGTACAGTTTTCGTGTACAAACATCCACAGGTCAGACAACGTTTACGAGTGCTCGCCGAAGGACTCTGAAGGTGTCACCGAAAAACAGTGCGCTTACACTTAACAAAGAAAGAAGACACACACGAACACAGCGCTGTTTTTCGGTGAGATAATGTACCAACTGGCCTGGCAACTATCTTTAATGCAGGCTCTGAAGGGATAGCAGGACATTGAATAACAAGAAAAAAAAGACCAGAGTCATATAAGGCTGGGCTGTTTCGCGGACATTAGCAAAGTGCGCAAGAAAAAGAAACAAAAACTGAGCGCTTATGATGAGGTAGTTTGCAGAGGACCAATGCTAAGGCATCCCAGATGGGCAGCCCTGGCGATCAGAAGAAGGATCAGAGCGCTTCGTCTCGCTTTGATTAGCGTTCCGAATGGGTTAGATAAGGAGGAAAGGGGCCAGAGAGCGGAGATCTCTCGAGAGCCAGATGGAGAACTCATACCATGGCCAGGCCATCCCACTTATTGGCACTAACGCGCACAGACACAGGAACTCCATGCCCAAGTTGGAGTGCACGCCTCATGGAATGGAGCCCATAAAAGCTTAGTGGCCTCGACGACTGCAGCTCTACTTCTCCTGTCGTCGCTATCTAGGCACTCTCTCTAGGACGGCACCAGAAAAGGATAACTTGGAACAGAGGGGCCGTGGAAAGGACGGGTAGGACGTGAGTGTTAGCAAGTAAATGTAGGAACTCCAGTTCCGGTCTATTTTTCTCTAGTTGAAACCGAGGGTATGATTTCGACCTCTAGGCAGTAAATGTAGACGAGGGTGTCACTCAAAGTTGGAACCACTATAGGAGAAAATTATGCGCATTATGGTTTAGGCATCTTCGATTCGAAGCTTCAGGCGGGTAGGTTTTGTAATTTGGATGCGTTTCATCAACAGGAGCTTTGAATACCGCCGTGATATCTGCCAATCTTCCAATTTATTTTTCCTTCCATGGGAATTTAAACACGACGGAGTGAACTGACGACATGAGGACCATAGATCTCAAATTTAAGTGCAATTTCACTACCCATAAACTAAGCTTGCTTATTTTGTTCACTGCCTCTTTTTTTCAATCCAAAACCTATCAGTACTGAGGCAAAGCACTCTCGAAACAACATCTAGGAAACGCGCGAAGGCCATTCCGAAAGGATTCGTTGGTACATTTTTTGAGTTTCATTTCGGCTTCTAAGCCCTTTAGATTAATTTCTTTCCGGTGCATCTCTGAAGACAGCAGCCATCAGCGAGAATGCTGCTTTTATAACCGAAGTCGAAGTTCAACACGCTGAAAATGTTACATAAATTTGAACGCTGCTGGATTGTAATAACTAAGCAAATGGCGACCTCCAGTCTGTGTTGTGCTTTTGAATTTTTTTGTCGTGACTGTATTCCAACAAAACAAAAAGTACTTTCCGGCATTTTTAAAATAAGACATTTTTTTATTTAATGAAGGAAACCGACAGGTGTATCGAATGATTAAGGCTGGCTGGCCTTACAAGAAGATCTAAAACAAAAGCCGACTCCAGGGGTTATCTGCTTGCGTGTGGAGGTTCATTTAATTACTCGCGGCTAATATAGAGCAAATTTGAGGAAGGAAAATTGCGGCAAATTGGTACCGCTCGATAAAGACAGTGCAGAGATTATGAGCGCCCATTATCAAAGGAAGGAATCACTGGGGGCGGTAGAGAGGCGTTCGGGCTGAATTATGTTGTTTGGCGGATCAGAACGAGACGAGAAGGCTTTCGATAAACAAGTGCATTGTGTAAGCTCGATGGAACATAAATACGAATAACTATGACAAAAAGAAAACTGTAATAAAAAGAATAATATATTCGATGTAAAAGAGCTGCCATGACTAATTGCTTAGAATAGTGTTTTGTTCCGATCGGTCAGGTCCGCCGACACATTATTTTGCTGCACATAGAATTTTTATTTATTCAGCTGAGGGAACTTGTGAAGATAGTATCCCAATTCCGCTGTCTTCAGGAAACGTGTACATTGCTCATTGTTTAAGAATTTCAGTGCGTTGCTAGTGCGTGGCTGCCAAGATTTTCCCTTTGAAAAACAGCCCCGTTTTACTGTCCGACACTAAATCTTAGAACTTTTTCTCAGGCCTAGAGGCAAGTTCCTATAGTCATTTCCAACAAACACATGCCATAAGAAACATAGGTTTGCTTCAAATGCTGCAAAATGAATGAAACGCATTTTACCTTGCATGTCGGAAAGTAAAAAAAAAGTGCTAATCATGCCACTTCCATGATAAGTTTGAATAAAAATGTTATGAAGCCTGCGATTGAATAGAACCGGAAGAAGTACGAGCGGCAAATTCCGAAAACAGGTATTCGCTGCTTACGAGAAAACGTTCTCAATTTATATAACGGCATTTGTGTAATGGTGACCTCTTTGAAAGAGAAGAGGTGAAATGTCGCTGGCGACACAACACAATGGCTATGACTACTGGACCGACGAGTATGAACCTGCCAATAAATTTTCTTGTTTTCCCACATTTAATGCTTATTTTTGCTCTGAAATGCGAGAATAGGAAAAAAACAAAACAAATGCACTATCGTAAGCATAAATGAGGTAGAACTTCGCTAATAGTCCTTCCTCTTTTACGGTTGCGGTAAAACCCTCCTCTGTTCGGGACGCAGCCTTATTTAGGGCTAAAGATGGCAATCTATGATACGATAAAGCCAGCTGTTATAAAACGAATAGGTGAAAAATATATCGGCTAAAGAATGCGAGCATAAAACAGCGCGAATCGTTTGAAAATCAAGTTTCGTATTTAAGAACTCGACCTCTTTGCGGCGGCGGCGCTACGTGCATTGCCAAAAATTTTCTGTTACGTCGATACCATTCTGAATCTTGTAGAAAAAAAGCGGGAAGTTGCTAAAAAGAGACAAGATGTTACGCTAAAATCATGGCATGGTTTTCGTGGTGATGGGCAAATGTTTTTGCGCTTTGCGGGATTTTTTTGTGCGCTAGTGCTTAGAGTAGCCAATCCTCACATTTGGGCGTTGTGTGTTCGTAGGTTTGTCTCCCTGTCTGTCTGAAGCTGGTTTAGTGGCAGGCTGCTTACCTGCCCACCGGGTGGTGGGATACCTGTCCACCGTGAAAGGCGGCAGCTCATTTAATCGTGAGAGGCTCCTCGGCAAGAGTAACCTTGGTGGGCAGCCCAAGCAAAGCAACCCAAGTCCCACCGATGCCAACACCTGCCATAGCACCTGCCTTGTGCCACCGGCCACCGCTCAGCTGTTGAGCGGGTGGCTTACCACCTTAACCTAGAAGAGTAGCGCAGCAGTGAAACGCATCATGCTATGTGCACATATCCGCATTTGGCCTAATTATTCAAATTGACTGATATTTTTTATTCAGAATCTGTTGGCATTTAGCGACACTCGCAGGGGTCTATTTTTCTTGAGGACAACTCTAAACAAACCGACCGGTGCTTCCGGTGTGATGTGAAAAATAAAAAATTCTAGGCTAAACCTCAGGCTACTTCCGCGAGTTTGGTGTTCCTGCAGTGGCGGAAAGCTAGGATGGTGCATTTATGCAGATGATAGGCGGGATGGACTTGGTTAGAGCATAATATAGATTTACAAGCCGTACACTCTACAAATTGCTCTGTTTTCGAAAAATGCGGAGGAGTATTGAAGCAAAACCTCTTGCTGCACTTTTCTGAAATTTTTTTGACAATTTTCTGTTTCCCTTCCGTAACATTCTGTGAACCAGTGTTTTTCGCCTGTAATACCAGGACTGTTTGCGAAAGGTCAATGTTCTCGCTTTCTTGGGTATCACATGCTAGGCTGACCAACGGGCATATGTTTTTCCTGATTGGACTACACGGCTTACGAAAAACTATAATGATCGACAGCCGCTGTGAATTAGTTGTTTTGACAAAATCTCATTTCTTCCAAATTTTTGTGAAACTGAGCGGCTGGTTGTTCTCCGGAGCGGCACTCCCGATTGGTGGCGTGCTCAGCATTAACATCCTTCTAGTGCTCTGCTGCACTGTCCTTTTTTCGGTGTCTTTCGTGCCGTTTCCCAAAACTTTGTAGTTTTTGTAATTAGAACGTTATTTCAGTAGAATAAATACCATGCCTAGGAAGGAGGTTTTATGATGTGCGGGTTGCGTGCTCGCCTCGCAGTCTGAGAGTCCTTGGTTGAAATCTCTACGCATTGGAATAAATTTTATTTTTTCTTTGATTCATATATCACTATCTTATGGCCTACTGATGACGTTATGCGAGAACAGAGCATGGTGACGTCAGTGAGGAATTTCGTAAAATGAGCGCGGAGAGAGGGCGCATGGTGGCTCTTGAACTAATAAGACTTATAATGGTTTCTCATAAATATTGCCAATCATATAGGTATTCAGTGTCATGCCTGAACGTAGAAGCAGGTTTTGAGGATGTGGCTTGAGTTAAGTTTTTATACAGTGGTTTATTATTGTTTTTGCTTCGGTTTTTTTTTCCTTCATGCATCTATTTCTCAAAGTGTATTCTTTACTGCGTCCCGAATGGCAAAAAATTTACGACTCTGCGTTCTCATCACTGCATTCGTCACGACGTGCAACACAGCAAAAGATCGTTCGTTGTTCGTGGGCATCTTTGAAAAAAGAAATGGGTAAAAATGCATATAATCATTACATTCACCCTCACCTAATATCTAAACCCCAGCACAGATTTCCTCGTGATCTATAATCAGTCTGTCAGTGTCTTCAAGAGAATACCGCGTTTGCAAAAGGCAGTTGGTACCGTTTCGATCACGCGAACAGTGCACATGGCGAAACCGCGGTTCGCTTGAAGCTGAGAAATACGTTCTGTTGGAGTGTGTAGTTTAACAAAACGAGTGGGCATATTACGAGCATCAAATTTAAATCCTCGCGCAAGTCCCAATAACAGTGAACGGTGTTTTAGGTCGTCGTGCCTCCATTGCGGCTCAATGCCTAGCCCTGAAATTTTTATATCGCATATTGAATAAACCCACAAACTTTTAAACCTCTTTGCGTGCACATTGACGTGAATTCGCCATGCAGCGAACTGTTTGTCGTGCAAATCCGCAGTACATAAGACTTTTCCACGAAGTTTAAAATTTGATGACATTTTCAGTTGTTCTACTAGTAATTCAGTGACCGCATATTTTCATGCCTTGTGTTTTATTTTTAAATTTTCTGCGCTCTTTCGTTTCCTCCTTTCTTTCTCGAAAACCTCTTTCTTACAATGAGTAGTTTTTTTGCACCGTTTTGGCACCGGCTAAATTATCGACGTTTTAATATAGAGCTTATCTCTTTGCAACAATACGGAGCTCTACAGCGTATAATGAGACCAAAGAAATGAAATGAGATTTTATGGCACTCCTGTTCTTGCATTTCCTCAGATATAAACACTTTATTGAGGCTAGAATGCCATTCCAGAAGTTCTAACAACAATATTGAAATGCCGTGCAGTTATTTTAAATCCCTTCGTGCGTTTGGAGAAAAAAAATATTCGGAGGTTGTTGATGTGTTTCTCAAAAATGAAAGTGTCTGTGGAAGAGACGGAGAGCTCCAGTTCACAGGAAAGCACCCCTTCACCACCGAAGCAAAGTGTCATCCTCAATATTGTGGGACCATGGCTCAATTTGCATATTATGCTATCGTAAAGCATTTACGCTGAATGCAGGGAAAGGCACGAGTGACGACCACTCAGGAGAGGTCTTTAAAGTAATATAGAAATGCCCGGCAAAAAAATGCTGAACTGGCTCCTAAGGGAACATGACTAAAATAAGAAAGTAGTTTCGAAGAGGATCCCATCGAAGTAGGGTTCCGAATTAGTTACCTAAGCAGTCCTAAGGAGTACCGACAGCTACTGGTACAGAATATGCTGCTTATTATGAATAACATTTCTATGCAATGCGAAAATCGGTAAGTCGGAGGTAACATTCCCTTGGCAAAATATTGGCATACAGAACAGGCAGAAGCTTTTCGCATGAGAATCAGACGGCTGGATCTCTAGTTGACTAAAAGGCAGCTCACATCAATACTTCCGGAGTAAGATGACTCTTTGGAGCTCCGCACGGCCTTAAACGAACTCACGAAGCGTTCATCAAAGCACAAAACGGAAGGTACTATGATAAACCTAAGCCGGAGATTCTGATATGGCTAGTATACACAAGGCAGAAGTGTTGTATTCACTATATTTATGTATAAATAGAAGCCTTCTCGAGTTTTCGAATGCTCACAAAATCAGAGTTCTACATTTTAAAAAAGCACAGAGCGATCACGAACTCTTTGACTGCACGCTGTGCTTTGCTTTCTTTCCCCGCAAGAAATAAAAATAAAATAAAGCAAACTGTATAAAAACATTTTCCAAAAAATTCGAAAATATTTCATAAAAGAACGGAAGTTTTTTCTTTCGGTATGCCTCCGATCCTGATATAGCTGCGCAACTTAATTCCTTTCTAATGCAGTGAAAGACCCAGTGTTAATTGTTGCACATTTCTATTATATTTAAAAAAGGAACGTTCAAATAGGTCCTAGAAACAGCACATTGTGCTAGTGGCCAGCCATAAGAAAGGTTCCATCGCAGGGCCCGTGGTGCTCGGTCGCAGGAAAAAAAAAATTCAGTGATAAAAATGTCGTCATGTGTTGCATCTTACAGAAGGTCTGGCACTCTACTCGCAGAATGGCATCGGGTTTAGCGGCCCGTGGAAGGCGCAATATAGGTGCCGTGACGTTGCGAATGATAACGCTGCGCAAGCCCACGCGGCTGCAACACTTCTGACGGCCAGCCATAAAAGTGGCTTTCATTTCGAGTATCAGATGTTTACGTGTGAATGCCAAATGGACAGAATCGTGCATAATAGGAAAACTAGGCAATCCCAATGCGAGAGGCTTTGAAGGATGGCACAAAGATCGTAATGCTGAATAAATGCGGGAGTGAAAAACTCGAACTGTCGCTAGCAGGCAATGATTCCGCCAAACCTTACGAATAAACTGAGTAGAAGCCTTGCGATGCTCTATCTGGTTGTGCAGGCACGAAGCGGCTCAGTTTGTCTTGGAAATAAAAGTCCCCTCGAGAAGTAAATAAACGATCAGATCGCGAAGGTCGTCGTGACACAACTCGAGATGTGCTGACCCCTGCTGCAAGCGGTTGAGACACTGGGCTTCCGCACCAGTAGCAAGAAGCGTGTACAGAACACCAAATGGGAGGTCACTGACTCCAAATTAGTAGCGTAAGCTGCACTTCCACTGCGGCCAGTTAGAATAGTCGGAAAATTTTTCCCCTCCCTGACGACAAAACGATGTGAGCAGTGAGAGGTATTTTATTTCACGGCCTTCCAGATAACTTACTTTTTGGCTTTAGTTGCCTTAAAATGTTCTTACTGGCTCCCAGATATATCCGAAATTAGCGCAATTGGAGTTTGGTTATTGATAACGGAAACTAAAACTCTTTGTTATGATGCGACAATCACCTCCTCTTTCTTACCCTTTGGGTGGCTGAGTGGTTATGGCGCTCGGCTGCCGGCCCGAAAGACGCGGGTTCGATCCCGGCCGCGGCGGTCGAATTTCGATGTAGGCGAAATTCTAGAGGCCCGTGTGCTGTGCGATGTCAGTGCACGTAAAAGAACACCAGGTGGTCGAAATTTCCGGAGCCCTTCACTACGGCGTCCCTCATAGCCTGAGTCGCTTTGGGACGTTAAATCCCCATAAACCCTTTGGGTACCTTGCTCTATCATTGCGGGGCCGAAAGAGAAGTGGCCTTGAAAGCTACCGTACCGACTAACGCATGGTGACCGGATGCGCAATGCCTAAATACGTTTTGCTGGAATTTTAAGCAGCAAGCACATTCAAGACATTTTCTGTCAAAGCAAGCTGACCTGAAATGTTTGACTTGAGGTGGTAAGATCGGCTTTTCCCAAAAATATGCATCCTACAACTGAGCACCTCGCGCAGGAACCAATCCCAAATATTAAATACGGCTGAAGTCAGACTGATAACACAACCGGCACTTTGTATTTAAGAGCGGAGTTAAGTGTTCCTGCTTTGCAACTGGATATACTATGGGCTAATAAAGCTTAGCTTTAATTATGCAACCGTTTTAAGGGGTCTAAATTCTCTACGTATGCATATAAAACGAACAGGAGAAACATAGGTGAAAATTATGGCCTGCAGCTTCAGGGTTACAGGTCTCTGTGGTTTAGCAACTGTAAGTAGAGTGGTGGTTGGGCTTGTTGGTCTGGAAGCATGACTGTCCTAACAGCTTCTATGTTCATTCTTGTCTTTCCGTGCAACTTCCTATAGCCTAGTAACAGGATGCCGGCCCTTCTCTGCGGACAAGTCAGAGTTCCCCTTTTTCACCACCGCCATGGCCGAAGACCCACACCTGGTACTAACATTACGCTACACCTGAATAGCGCTCTAATTCCAAGGATGGCCAAACTCCGCGTACTGGCTTCCATCTTAAGGATGAAGGCACAGCCTGATTCACTACCCAACACCCACGAATGGCAATCACTTTGGTTATGCGTATAGCCGCAAACACGGGTTCAAAGAAGCAGATACGTTCTGCTCGATGAAACTTTCTTCACCAGTCGCATCACTTACTCGCCCCTTCCCTCAACCACAACCACGGTGACTGACAAGCTCAACATCCTCATTCTCAAGAACTGCAAGATCGCCCCAGGTCTACTGCTCCATGGTGCCAAAGACGCATCTGGCCAAGGGAGTCAACAACACTCTTCAAGAGCACATCCACATGCACGTGACTAGCCGGTTAGAAACGTCTGTCTCTTACTTCAACAGATGGCACTGTCTTGCACAGCCTGCGCCTCCCTTTTGCACGCACGTTTCTTGGGACAATCACTTCGCCACAGCGCACCCGAAATTGTATCCAAGTAGAACAAATTGAAAGAAACATGCACCCTGCACTGCATCTTGGTCGAAGTGCTTCCTGAGCGGGGGTGATCTAGTGAATGTGTGGCATACGCAATAAATTCAGGTACTCGGACGTTACCAAGTATTCCGAGCACCAGACCACCTCCGAGGCTGTTGTCAACCAACCACGAACTAAAAATGGTGTCTGCCGCGTTACTTGCCACTACCAAACCGATCGAGGCTAAAGAAGCCGCTTTAGCCCTGGCAGTCACAACAGGCAACGAAAATGTAATCGCCCCCTTTTACTTTCTCTCTCTTTCACTCACACACAAGACACACACACACACACACACACACACACACACACACACACACACACACACACGCACACGCACACGCACACGCACACGCACGCGCACGCGCACGCACGCACGCGCGCACGCGCACACGCACGCGCACTCACTCACTCACTCACTCACTCACGCGCGCACTCACGCACACTCACACACACTCACACACACTCACACACACTCACACACTTACACACTCACACACTCACACACTCTCACACTCACACTCACACACACACACGCGCGCGCGCGCACAAAAGAGCCCAATGTGCAGCCACGTCCATTACTGCTTTCTTTCTACCCAGACATAATACACAATACCCGGAGAAATGTCCACAGTATTAGGAGATCTGACTAAACTAAATATTCCACCCATCCCTTCACTGTATATCAGGGAAGCTCCGCTGCTCAGTTGGCGACTGGCTGACCGAAGTCGTCCAATAGAAAAAGCAAGGACTGCAGTCCTGAGCACTGGAGCCTTAGACTAAGGCCCTCACCCACATTCAAAAACTTAACTCTATCTGTCTGAATGAATATTTTTCACCCCACCCGCCCAAAAATTCACATTATTATCTCACTTTTATCTCGCAGAACAATTTCTTTCAGCTTGAGCCGGTTATTAGAACTCCTCCATCTTTTTGTCGATGTTGACAAGCCTTAGACCTATTTAGTCCCCCGGCACAACAACCCGTCTTCAAAATGAATCCAGTCTTTAAAAGAACCTTCACCTAAAGAACACCTGGATTATCCTTTTTCAGTGTGCATGCTCTATAAAAGAGCGTCGTTTATCGCTGCACCTGCAGATAAGTTCTTTTTTTCTTCGGCCACACCTGATTAATTATAGTTGGCAAAACTTGTTATCCGAAAGCTTAGTACTTGCACCACATCTGATGTTTTCAAGACCCAAAAATCTCATCAGCGCCAGCGGGCTACATGAGAGACTGTGAAAGGCTCCCCTGAAATATAACTTGCCGTTGGAAAACATCGGTTCGTGTTTTCTCCAGAAGCTCGTGGCTAACAAGCTCAGGCCCGACTGTAGCAGAACAGGAAGGAAATCCGGAAGTAGACACCGGCTGCGAAGCTCTGCCCGGCAGTGTGCTAAGCTTTTTTCGGCGACATAAGCCCGGAAGTCCTCGTCTCCCAGTCCAGTTCATCATCGTCGGCGAAGATCAGAGTCCAGAGTGGGGTCCTCAGCTAATCCCCGCTTAATTAAAACGGCCCTACGACCGAACTCAACGGGTCTCTGAATCCGCAAGATGAAGGTTTTTTTTTCGTTCCTAATACTCCCAAGGGCTCTGTTTTAAGCGATAAGTCTCGTCATGGCATGCGGCAGGACAGCCTTTTCGTGACAGCCGCAGCTTCATTACGGCGGGACCTCATCGCTCATCGTGTCTCGGCACTCCCTCCACGCATTTCCGTAAGCATGTGACTTGAGTTTAACCGCGAAACCGAAAGCGTGCATTTTGAATGATAAGGTGAGCTTAGTGGAATGCACTGCAATGTCATTCTTCACAAACACAGCTTTATAGCCAGCTCACAATGCGTTGACACTTGATGGACAGATGAGGTGACCTGCGTATTTCCTGTAGTTGTAATCGCTTGAGGCAAGAAAAGAAAAGGCAAACAAAAGGTATCCTTCAACGTTTACATAACTGGTGGTAGCTCTTGGCCGGTATCTTATAACTATCCCATAATATTTTGCAATAAATTGTCTTATAATTCAAAATATGTAAGGTATCTACGCCATTTTTTAGGACATTGTTACAAATCTCCTGTTTATGAACTTGCGACAAAATATCCCTTTTTTGCCTTCGTGTGCGTCTATGCATTATAACTTAAAATCTGGAGCTTTTGATGTCCACATCTTGTAAAAGATACCTATTATTTAGCATGCAGTCCATCCCGTTCTGATTTGAATCTGGCATTGGACAAGCAAAAAAATAACTGCACTTTCGTAATGATCCAAGAAATCAGCCATCTGAGAAGCTTCAGCCATTACCCTGAGGATCCGTGGGCTAAGAAAAATATTCTTCGAAGCACAACGTATCTCTAAACGAAGCTTAAAAAACAACTCCGGGCTTCACCGTCTTTCCAGGGCTGACGCCTGGTAGCCAGTGAAGATTTGCCGGAGGAGGGGTTAGAATGATGGTAACTGCTCTCCTAGCTCCTTACGTGCTATGACGACCTCAGCTCGTCATGAGCGATCGGCACATTCTTGCTTATGACCAACTGAGGTCGTCATGGGTGTTCCTCAATGTTTCAAGTGGCTTTTGGCGAACCCAGCTCACGAAATTGTGCTTTACTGCATAAAACGTAGATGACAGCATTAAAGGCGAAACCATTACAGGCGAAAAGCAGCATTAAAGGCGAAAGCCATACAAGCGCCATTAGACGAAATTCCTTCGGCGAGCGTCGCTGAGGCCGAGAAATGGTCCCACAAAGATGGCGTCGCAGTAACGGTGGTCTAGCCACCGAAGCGACGAGTTCGTCAACGGCATGGACACCGGATGCCAGGAGCAGCCACCTCTTCACCTTCACACAGCCACATGCCCCCCATCGCCTCTGACACGCCATTTGCTCGCATGTAATAGCTGGCCGACTTCCATGTGGTGCCATTGATGTAGTGACATTCGTATCAAAATTCTGACGCAGCCTTACGTCTACAGCGTTCCGGGTGATGCCATACGATTTCTTGTTGCATATAGCATACATCGCTCAGTCGGCTTGGAGACTAGCTCGCGACAGGAATTCCTGCCGACGACATATGTACTACTGGAGACAAAAGTTTCCGGGATGCGAGTTCTAGGAAAAACGTTTATTGCGGCTCCTCCGCGCTACGCAGTCAACTGATATTCTGAATAGTAGAAGGAGCATTTAGGCCTCTAAAGCCTTCATACAATATCTGGCGACAAGGTAGTGAGGTGGAGCTACAATAAACGTTTTTCGTAGAACTCGCGTCCCAGAAACTTTGTTTCCAGCAGTAATTTTATTGGTAGGCCTTCCCCCGACGTTTTTTTCACGGTTGTGACGCAACTGTTATTCGTACAGCGTTCCAGGAGTTATATGATTTCTCGTTGCACATAGCATCCAGCCGCTAGTCAAGTAGGAGGCTAGCTCACGACAGGGATTTCAACCGACGACATATAAACTCGCTGTGAGACAGTTATCATTTCGCCTTCGCAGCACGTAAGTTGTCTTAAATGACATCCGTATTTTTTGTTTCAGCTCTTTTCAATATGCGCGTGGCAGCGATTGTGGCCAAGTTGGCAAGTTGGCGCAGTTTTTTAAACCTTACCACTTTCCTCTTCTTTCTTGGTGTCTCCATTTATAATTGCTTACGCTTCTGTTTCGCGCATTGCGTGTTTCACTTTGTGTATTTCTCTCAACCACGTGCAAACAAATAAGCAGAAAAACACAAGGTAAAGAACAAAGAAAAATGAAACAAACACGAATATGACGATAGAGAAATTCAGTTGTCAACGAGGGTTCTATTACTCTTGTCTCTCGTCCGGTATTTAGGCTGTGTTTACTGTGCCAACGCTTCAATAATATTGTGAAATATTTGTCCAGGAGACACTTCTGCATCAGAGTACTTCAGCGGAACGGTGACATGATGAAGCGTTTTTTTTAAAACTATCAAAAATATAACGAAACCATTGAAAAGGTGTTTAACAACCAATGAACGGCCAGTGGTATGGGTATGTGGAAATACCAAATGGAAACACCACACATAGTCTTGCTGAGTTAGCCATCTGGCTAGAGGGGGTAAATAAGCATGCCTCTCAGAGGCGCAGCTAGGAAACCCACTCTTGCTTATACCTCTGAGCGGTATTTTTATTGGCGAGTTTTTTTTTTTGTGGTGCGGACAGACGTGCGGGTGGACTGAGAAAGAAAAAAACGTGCGGAGATAGAGAGCTGGATATGGGGACGATAAATGCATCTCTGAATTGAAACGGGCTCTGAAGTTAGCGCGAATGTGCTGGCAACTTTTAGCATGTAATCTCGTGTTTTTAGAGATGACATGATTATCATCTACCTTAGAGTTTTATCAGCAGCGAGGAATATTACGCAAAAGCCTGAGACCCTTTTCTGATTTTCTTCGTTCTTGTCCAAAACGTATTCGGCTACACTAACTGTGCCTGTGAAAGGGCGCACGGAAAACAGTAGCGAGATGAGAGAGAGCGCCGATGAATACAGCCAATAACACTGAGAGCTCCGATCTTTTCATTGAAACCTGACTTCAGCGGCTACAAAACTGCCGCGGCGTCACTGCTCTGGCAGCAATAACAACAGCACGGGAGAATAAAGTGCACGCGCTTGTCCAAGATTCCCACGCTGAGCTCAGTGACTTCAAACCTGGTGTGTGTCGAAGACAAGTGAAAGCAATCCGGCTTGAAAAATCTATGGCAACTCCAGCGGCACACCGGTTCTGTACCTTTTTATGAATTCTATCCATGCCCCTCCCCTCTTCGTTCCGCCAGCGTTTATTTTCGTCCCACGTGAAGGGAACCTTCGGCTGTCATTTTTATCTTACCGTGTTTGCCCTTGTTCTTTAGTCTTTGAGCGCGTCTTATTCACTGTCTTCTGGCGCGGCGTCCTTTCATCCCCACCCCTTTCATTCGGTACAGCGGCGTCTCTTCGACGTAAGCAGATGCTGCCTTAATCCCCTCCACACTTTATTGCCCTCGTCGGGGCCCCAGGAAAGGCACAAATTACCGCCAAAAGTGAGCACGTACATTCGACGAGACATATACGTGCACGCACTGTAAGTGCTGTAACACGCCCAGTACAATGAGGAGCACAAACTAAAAGTTATGTGGTGAACAAGCTCCTATTGGAGCGTACACTTGAGATTTCTCCGTCACATGTAAGTTGTTTCTGCGTCATAGCTTGAAATGGAGAAATGGAGCAGCAGTTCTCAAAATAATCCATAGTCGTCAGTTAACACATTCAATTAAATACTTTATGTAAATTTAATTTTGTTTCTAGCGGAGCTATTAACGCAAGACATGAGAGGTAAGGCGCGTTTAAGGAAAACATTGTTTACGGACTATTTTGTGAAAACTAGAAATGAAAAAAAGAATAACGGAGAAAAAAATCCGGCTGAATTCCTACTTACCGAGAGGAAACTTGAATGTTCAGTCTGTCGTCATGAGGGTCACAGGCATTATGGGCAGCACAAATAACTGGCAGTAGTATCCGCAATGAGCAGAAATCGCACCACTAATCCCACGAGTCACACATAAGCACTGGTATCGCACAAGCACTGGTGACACAGATGCACTAGCGACCCACTGTCACAGGTGACACAGGATGGTTGGTGGCGCAGAAGAGCTGGTGGCACACAAAGTCTGGTGCGGAGTCGGCATCGTTCAAGTCTTAATCCGTGGAAGATGATCTCACTTTCTGAAACGCTGACACCTTCGGAGCTTCAGGGTGACACTGAAGGGCGTGTATTCCTGACTTTCCTGCATTGTAGACGCCCACTGTGAGAAACCGGCTGCCCTGTTGTAGCATGTATGTTGCACGCAGAGAAGAGCTACTGGTGTAATAAGCGCACCAATAAGCCTTGGGCACCTCCGCGTCACTTCGAGCACGTAGGATTTTCCAATGGTTCATTCTGAAGCGATGTCGACTTCTTCATGCTCAGCATACCCTTAGAAGTCGCAGTGGGTGTATAAACGGTGACCGGTTGCGATTCTTTTACTATGTCTTCTACTCTCTTTACGGCTGCTAATCTGTGCTTTCCTCACCAGAGAGTGCGAGCCATTACTTTTTTGGACATTGGAACGACTTATTAAGCCATTTACCACTGTTTGTGCCGACGAGCCAACTCCACGGTTACTATTGAAAGAACTCAAGGAGCAGTATAATAGAGAGAGACGGGCTAGTTGGTGACTATTCGTAGAGTGCATCTTGAAACCAATGCAAAAAAAAAGACAAGGGACGAGGTGGTTGCACGCTTTGGTTCCGCGATACCACAATCCTAAAAAAGTTCGGGTCTAAACTAAGCAGAGAAGTGTACGAGGCCTACTGCATCAAGAAGGAATCCGGCTCGTGTGTCAGCAAAACCTCGGTTAACCTGTCCGATAAAGAGTATTCATATCTAGATTGCATGTTGTCTCGTACACGCCTGCTCACACGTTTTACGTGATGATCATTTGTCATGTTACCACGTGACTACGATGATTGTATAAATGTCAGGCACTGTTGTAATAAATCAGTTGAAGTTCCACGCTCTGTCCTGTTGGTTTTTTGCTCTTCCATTGCCTTTTTTTGCGTGGTTTCAAGATGCACTCTACAAGCAGCAGGGTGGGAAAGTATGGTTGCACTCGGCAGTCACGCGAGGCAACGCTCCCCAGGACTGAGGAATAAGATTTCGAGGCAGCAAATTTCCTCCGCGATATGTGGCAACGCTTCGCTACTTTCGGTTCTGCGTCTTCTCTGTGCACAGCCACCAGCGGAATGCTCTCTACATTTGCAATGGACTAATTTTCCTGCACTTCTATGCACCAATACGTCCCTTAAGTAAAGGCGGTACCTGTTGCGTAGCAGCTAAGAAGGAACTGTAGTCACTGCGCAGTTTGACAAGACGGCATGTAATTAACTCTGTCCCTATTGCTTTTTCTAGTTGCGCTATTAAAGCTTTGAATATGGTCTGATGGCCCCCGCTAACCTATCTAAGCGTTTATAAAGGGAGTCTTTACTCACATAGGTCACTTGCATTACGTAGAAAGCGCATGCGTAGATTGCGTAAAAAGCGCATGCATGTTTACGTTTTAGAGAGGTGGCGTGAATGCTGCTATAATATAGTTCTAAGCTCTTAAATAATTGCTGTGTTATACAGGACTGGAGTTCAAAGGTAAAATGTGCACAAATGTCGGATTTAAGAACAAATACGCAGCGCATGATTAGAGCAAATTTCTCAAGATAAACTGCTCTTATCCCTGTGGTCCGTGTGTCGCGACGAAGATATTTGTTGAAGTGCTTTCCTAAATAACGGAGGTGAAGGTGTTAAGATAAACACCATCGAACGAGAAAGAGAAAGCCACTGCCATAGCTGAGTTGTTAGAGCACCGTCCACAATATGCAAAAATGAAGCTTGCGTTTAAAATCGCGGACACCTCTCATTCAGAATATAACCTTCCCGCCTTCTTCGAAGATTCCTTTGGGACTGTGATCACGAATCCAGATGGTGACAGTAGCAGTTGATGTCCATTGTGGGGATTGGGCTCATTACGACATTGCTCTTCCAGACTACAAATCTGTGGCAACAATTGAAGATTTTAATTACCAAGTGTCGCTACAGAGGAGTCATTGCCGACCGAACATTTTCAAAGCCATCCCCACAGTTGCTAATAGCAACCTCAACCTGCATCTAGCTATATGCGGACGTCGCGGGCTCTTCCCGATGTCTTTAAGTGTGTGGCATTTCAAACTTTATGAAGTTATATCGTGAATAAATTAATTACATGTGAGCGCAATCAGCTCATTCGAAAAGAAATATAATTTACTGAAGGTGTGCAGGCGACAACACCTTTAAGTTGTGTACGAGATTCTATACTATAGACTTATAAAAACGAAACACGGCAAAAGTGTCAACCAAACATTTGGTCATGAAGGAGGTTACAAAGAAGTTTCACGTGGTTTATATTTTAAATTTATTTGTCATGATTTCATTATATACAAATATAAGGTCGTTCCAACTCCGCCATCTGGCAGTAATACAGAGCATGTTCAGCAGATTCTTAGTTCCTTGGCGAACAAAAAGTCTACGCAATGCTGCAAACAAGAGCTTGCACTAAGCATCGATAGTTATAACCTTGAAACAACGCTTGTCAATAAAAAGGAATACTGCTGAGTTATATATACACTACTAATATTTTCATTCTATACAACGCAAACTCTGCATTAGTTCATACACAAAATTATGCAGAAATCTACGATAAGCCTCACTCGCGCTAGGTAATTATAACGAGGTTGAGCTCATGCTTACAATCTCTTGACACTCATGATTGACTCTCTTTACTCGTAAAGTTTTTTACTGTACAAACATTCACGCCAGCTTCCTAAGTTTTCTTCACGCGTTCTGCAATTCACCAAACAAACAGCAAGCGGGCAGTACATAAGCGCCTTTGCAAGGAAAGTATATTTCTTTCTCTGTAATCTGCTGTAACACACATGTGACTCCATTCAACGGTGCTGCTTATTTACTCCGCGGTACAAAGATGCTTTAATATGTGAGGAGGTGTGCAGCTTTTCTTATTTGTTTGTTTGATTATCTCGGTGTTAACAAGGCAATGAAGAAATCGCGTTGATATGAAAAACGTTGAGGCCCCGTCGGTGGTCTTGCTGTCGCTGCCGTTCCATTTCTACTGGACAGATGCGTACAAGCTGTGTCGCTGGAGCGATGAACGGTATTTCATCTCTGAAAATGGGATATGGGGCGAAAAACACAGAAAGCAGAGGAGAATTCAAAATACGTAATTTACAGCGGGAACAGCGTTTATGAGATACTACTTCAATACAAGCCTTCACCTAGAGTAACTGCATCGCTTTTGTGTTTTACAATAATCTTGTTCAACAGTTGGAGGAGGAGGAGGAGGAGGAGGAGAAGGAGGAGGAGGAGGAGGAGGAGGATGAGGAGGAGGAGGAGGAGGAGGAGGAGGAGGAGGAGGAGGAGGAGGAGGAGGAGGAGGAGGAGGAGGAGGAGGAGGAGGAGGAGGAACAATTTTATTTACGTTATGGCCTAATGGCATCATGACCTAATGGCGCCGTGACGGGGGCCCAGGCGGCAACTCAGCGGAGGATCTGAGGCCTTTATCGCTCAAGAGCCGCCGAGACCTGCTGGACGGCCCAGGTTTGCACGTCACGGTCAGAGCATTCCGCCGCAGCCGCGAGTCGCGGCGGAATCGTTATGCTTTTAGAAGCCTCGTCGGGGAATTTTGTGCAGTTCCATAGGATGTGCGTCAGAGTTGCCCTCTCCCGCTGGCACACTATACGGGTACTATACGGGTACACGTACAAATTGAAGCCTTCCGCAGGACTCCGCTGCGGAAATAGAACAACTGTAAAACAATGCAAATAAAAACTAATACTCTAACTGTAACATAGTATAACTAATAATATTCCCAGTGTAAAATAAATTATCAACAGTTCGAGTCAATTTTAAAGACGCAATTCATCTATCATCAATTCTGCTCATTTATCTGCCGTTTACTCTTTCCGGCGCCCATTTTCGATGCCATAACGTTGTCTCTAGATTCACCTCAACATGTTTATTTTCCAAAGTACCCTGCACTGCAAAGATAGTTTGGTCCTGCGAAGGAGTGTTTGCAGCAGTCTCTTGAACGGATGCAACAATCGCGGACTGAGAAAAGATGTGCAGTAAAGGGAAAGAAAATGTGTCTGCCAGTCAGAAACTGCTAAAATGCTGCGGCCATGTGCTGTCATGCTGCTAGGAGTTACAGACACTTTTTCCTGCGCATTTAGACCTACAACGCTGCATGCTCAACGGAACACAGTGCCTGGAGCAAACAAATAAATTCTCATGCACCTCGCTCACCTTGTTCAAATCGCTCCAGGTCCCTGTCACACTCCGTGTCCGAGATTTCATTAAACTCAGGCAAATTTCCTCCGGAACAAGGCGCATGAAATGCGCTGAAGTGCAACTCCCTTTCTGTTAAACACCACCTGTCCGGGCAGAAAGGTGACAAAGAATAAGAGGACCGGAACTCAGAGTGGTAAATGTCGCGATAAATGAACAAACTTCTAGATTCGGCTGAAACGCGCACACGCCCTCAAACACAAACCAAATCTCGCACGTGTAAAAAATATATGCGCTTAAAATACGAAAGACGTGAAGGATATGGAGCGGAAAGCCGCACACATATTGGATACCACCTCTCACTATCTAAATACCGCCAGTGGCAAGAAATAACGGTAGCAGATGTTTGCAATAGCCGCCCGGCTACACGCACAGCCTATAGATTTGAACGCTTTCGTGCAGTGTACTTAAACCAATATTAAACAATCTTGAAGCACTGCCATTAAATTAATTTACTGTCCCTTTCAAGTGTTTTAGGTCGGACTCGACTTATATTGCTTAGTAGTTTGTGGTTGTGCTAATAGTTTGCAGAGAGATGAAATACTGCATGTGAGGCATTGCGTTTGTTCTCAAAGAAACCTGCCAAACCTCGTTTATTTCTATATCTTCTTCCTTAAGGAACCTTTCCAAGGAATCAAGGTAAGGTTTGCAACATGCTACAACAGTCAGCAGCAACAAAAATCAGCAAAAACAACAAAAGGTCAAGAACAGATTCTCCACGCATTTAGGAATGCTGCTAATGAGTTGAACGCATTTTCATGCACGTGAACAAATTATATTTGTAGGACTGTGCCATTCAACAAAAATTTGTGTGTCAAACTTTGGAACATATTAAAGTTTGCCAAAAAGCTATCAATACTTCTTCCAGAACATTAGAAAATCAATATAGACTACAGTGATTTACCGTACTCCAGGAATAGACGCAGAACAATATTTTCCTAAAGTTGTCAGCAACGATGGGGAGGCTAAAACGAAACTAAGTTATATATCATGAAATCAATGCGAGTGGCTTAAATTTAAATGAAAATGCGTCGCATGGACTCATGAAAACAATATAGTGCAAGCACAGTTACGTTAGCGTGCATCTTTGTGTAGAATTAAGACTGAGTAGCAGATTTGGGATCTGCTTCCGCACGAATACCCCAAGTCTGCAAAGGTGGTAAAAAACGTGATTTGTAGCAGTTCTTCCGCTGCCAAAGCACTCACTATTTTTTTTGTGTTTGTATGTAGAAGCGCAAAAAGGCAAAGGATAAAGTTCTGGCTATAAGTGATGTTGTCCACTAGTTTCCTCCCCCAGTCCATTTGAATTCATTTAAGCGGGAAACGCCCTTGACTACCCCTGTATTTATACACTTTTTATGCAACATTTACTACTGCTTCCCCCCCCCACACACACACGCACACGCACACGCACACACGCACACGCACACACGCACACGCACACGGACACACACGCACACACACAAATACATACACACACATACACGCACACACGTGCGCACGCACGCACACACAAATATGCATAAGTTGCAGGTGCACAGAGGAACAATTTTGTTACACCATTTAGTGACCCATTTACATTATATATCTACGATTACTCTCCGGAAACAAGTCTTCCCGCTTGAAAATTACGCGCGAGCTTGACGAAGGTCCCCTGGAATGCTAGTTCAAACATAATCCGCGATATATGTTACTATGTAACAGTGCATACAGAGCCAAAACTAACTTCACTGGCATAACCTCTAATGATTGGTGTACGGAATTTTTTTATTTCAACTAGCCCCTTAAGGACCAGCAGGGACTCGGTAGTTGCAGATAATGTTCCGCTTTCACGAAGAAAAAAAACGCTAATTACGAGCCTTATATTGGGCAGTTCATGAAAAAATGACTACGCGTTTCTGAGCGACATATGGAAAGATTGTTTTACAAGTTATTCGTAGGTGTCTATGATTAAGGTGCATGATCATGTTGTTTATATTTGCAGGACGCATCATGTGAGGCGAGCGTGCGTTGATGGTCTCTGTTAAACTCTACTGGCTGTAAGTACGAAATGGCCGTAGGTAGTTTAAATGACCAATGAGCTGCGCTAGCGCTTCCTCAGAAGTGAAGAGCAAACGCGTAAACAATCTACCGCTCAGGTTTGCAACACTGGGTAGAGACCAATCTCATTTCTTTGTAGCCGCACTCTACCCCCTAAACATTACGAAAGTTGGAACAAGGACGTCTGCGTTAACGCAAGCTTTTTAATACTCATGCCACTGAGGAAAAGAAAAAGAAGAGGAAGAAAATAAAAATGACGAAACCGTGCATGTCGGCGCATCAGGCAGAACTAATTCTAACTCGATAAGCAGTAGCATTACCACAAGAAATGATAAATAAGTGTCATAAGGTGGGAAACAATGTCGTGCGAAAGAGCCAGACAGAAAAACGAAAATAGGAGGCGGGTGGACCTACCTAGCGGGGTCTACAGGAGGGCGGGTATTTACCTGTCCGGCCGGTCGGACTCGCCGGGCTCGGACCAGCGGTAAGCACCGCCCGACGAGTGGTCGAGGGGATCGGGGCAGCCGCCAGTGTAACCGTACGCCGACGCACGGCCCTTGGCCGCCAAGCGTTGGTAGTACTGCTCCTTTTTGCACATCTCTGGAAAATACACAGAAGGGAGACCTCAAGGGGCGTCTAAAAAGATTAAACTACTCAATGATGCCAGTTCGGCTTTAAAGCGCGATTGCCTACATCACAGTCCTAAGCACAATACAGACTTTATCTAAACAGTGATGCACATGCTACTCACCTATGTGATTTTGAAGCTTGTCGTTACATAGAGTGTGTTTCAGATCACCTTTAAATGCATGTGATTTCTGAAAAAAGAAAGCCGTTAACAAATTACTTGAGAAGAATGATAAGGGCATTTTTAACACCTTTATAAATAAAAGATGGTTATAGCCTGAAGCTTCCTAGTAGTTATTGGTTTACGTATTAACGCAATCAGTGAAGCCGCGATGTGGTATGATTATTGTAATAGTTCAGAAAACGCGCCTTTTCTACATTTCGGAAAGCACAGCGCTGCTATGGTCTAAGAGGCGACATTTTTTGGCCAATTTGCAGAACTGAGACGCCTGGTTTTTTACTACGAAATGACGTAAAAAGTGAAGCAATAAGCTAAAAATACAGTGTTTGAATATATAGATTTCAAAGACTTAATTGCATCCCTGTGGATGGCTGCGTTTTTAAGAAGCGCCGGGTCAATGTTCAATGCGTGAGGGTACGACAACCACATTTCTAATGACGCTAAATTCAGGATATTTTACATATTAAGTAGGGGTGCTCCAACAGTACTTTATCAGAACCGAATCGAATACTAAGAGTGTGGCTCGCTACGGAATCGAATAAAACTAGCGACAGAACCTAATCGAATACAAATCAAATACTTCTACGAATAATCGATACTTGTGCGAATGCTGGTACAAAACGCAAAATCATGCGAAGCAGCTAAGAGCTACCGCCGGCGCTGCCGTGCTTGCATAAAAATTTTGGTGTTACAACTGTAGCTGTAAAAAGACGCAAAATTGATCTCCACTTGCGTGCACGCTACACAATTATTTCTACGTCGGTCACGCGATTCGAAAAGAAAATTAGTTTTTCTACCAAAGACGAAGGCAAATATACTAATAAAACACCATATAGACAACATGCGCGAGAGCTATGTGTGGATCGTGGCTTCTGAGTTCAGCCAAGGGAGGAAAGATTTTCTAAGCCTGTCTGACCTCTGTCGCGTTGCCAAATCTTGGACTCCATGATAGCGCATTATCAAAGCCTGCACACAAATGGACCGCTTCGCGTTGCCACACCATCAATCCTGCGCAGACCGAACTTGCCGTCATGCTATTCGGAGCCGAACCGAGCCTTGTTTTTGAAAGATTCAACGAAGCAATCTACTGCGAGTCCTATTCCATCTTCATGCAAGTTAGTCAAAACCTATTCAAAAAACTGACAACGGAGACCATTCTCGGCTGATTTCAATTAATATTAAAGCTCCATTGTTATCTGCGCTAAACGAAGAGAATGGTAGAATTTTATATCAGCTATTCGAAAAGTTCGAACAATAGCATGCCGTTAGTACTAAAATTTCGGTACGGACTAAAAAGCCTGCCTGCACGAAATAGCTCCGATTCGCTCAATTATTCGGTGTCCATCGTAACTCATCCACAGAGTAAAAATTAGTGTTTGCTTTTATTAACTATGTCGAGGAGAGCCCGTAAAAACGTAAAAAAAATAAAGCATGTTCGTTTAAAAGGAATAAACGTTTGTGCAAGCTGGTGAAGTACGTTTTGTGAAGACTAAATAGGAGGAAACGATGCACACGAGACGAGCACACACACGCAAACGCCAAAGCTACGCAAGAAGCTACATAGCCGCAAGTTCCAGAGGTCAGTCCGCTCGACGATGCAGGCGCTCGAGTTTGAGACACTCGACAACGAAGAAATGTTGTGAAAAATCAAGAGTCATATAATACGCCCATGCTAGAGAATCTGTTGAGCTGAATTGCAGTCCCACGCAAAGGTTTATGTAATAGTGGAGATCTTCGAACGGCACTGGGCATGTGAGTAACGAAAGATTCAAAGTATAAGGCTTTTAGTGCTACAAAAAAAAACAATGACAAGGTTGCTGACAAAATTTACGCAAATAAATGTGTCTACGTTGTTTGCCTAGCGCAGTATCGATGGATTATAATGACAACCAAAATTTGCGTGCTGTAATTCTTTCAATGTCATTTTGTTAAATGCTCCCTCTTTAAGCGCAACCAGATTCTCACCATCTATTGGACGGAATGCAGAGCAGTGAAGCAAGAGATTGTATACTTCGGTTGCTAAATCACGGCAGCTATGTAGAGGATTGTGTAATCTATATAAAAACAAATAATAGTACTTCAGTCTTTTTGAATCAGGACTTGCAAGAGTCGCCGTCGTGAAGACTTTGGCTCTTCGCAATAACATCTATTTTGTTGTAGTTAGCATTGAACTGTGAAAAGATAACAATTCATGCAGACAATGAAAAAATGTACAGTCACTCATACCACAAATAAAAGACGCATTACACCTGTAGAAGCGGTTGTTGTGCCGGTTCATCAACCGCCATATTTAGACTTCTAGCTGCAGTCGCAAGTATCCGGTACGCTGTGACGGTGCCGACATTGCGTATATCACTTTGTTTCAGATTTTTGATTTCGATTCTCTATCTTGGTTTCTTTCTCGAAAACTAGGATGCTCAACACCCGGTGGAAAGTTTATATTGTCACAAGGTCACGTGACTTCTCTCGACCAATCATTAATTTAATTGCTACCTACTAAGGTGCACAGGTTGCTCACAATCCGGCAGCCAGGTTGCCACCAGCCACGGGAAAGGGGGGAAGACTGTGATTACGTCACCAAGTAACTTCACCTCTCTTGACTATTCAAAGAACCTCTCTACAAAATAAGTGATTTTAGTGACACCGCGCATCGGCAGAGTTTTGATGTGACGACAGCTTTAATGCTATTGCATTATAAACTTAAGATTACTTTTATCAGGGTTCTTAACACGAGTAAAGTGTTGTTACAATACATTTGGGTATCACTGGGTTTCCAAAGAACCGCCGCCTCTCCAGCTGTGGAATGTTTGAGCACGTACTAGCCAGCGAGCATCGTTTGGCCGCTTTTGATTTAAGGGCATAAAAGTTTGCTCGACAAATTCCTTCCGCTTTTTTTCACTCACTGCACCAAATTGGCACTTTTCGCCGAGCTTCACACACTACAGGATATCGAAACCGTTGTGAGCCCATGGAAAGCTTTCAGACATAGTGGTAAAAAGTACAAGTTCTTTCCACTCGAACGTGATTTTGTGGGAGAAGAAATAAGAAGGCAAAAGAGCGGCACGAGTGCACTCACGGAGCCGTCTCGCGGATGCTGCGGGACGTCGTACGTATGCTCCACCATTCTGGTGGAGGCGTACGGAGACATGGAGACACCCGCCGCGGCCATGGCACGAGGGCAGGGGTCGTCCCCGTCGTCGCCGGCGCTTCCCCGCCGGGAGATGTCGGGCAGCTTGGACGACGCGTAGGGCGACGGGTAGTACTCGCGGCTGCCGGCGTCAGCGCCACCGCCTCCACACACTCCATGGGGCTTCTCTAGCTCGGCCATGATGAGCGAGTCCATCTTGAGGTCCTCGCACATGCGGACCCCTGGAAACAAAAAAAAAACGGAGACATTGCATGTAGTGTTTAGAGTGCTATAGAAAGAAGTATATTAATTGTAGTATTACTAGTAGTAGTAGTATTTTTATTTGGCCATATAATACAATATGCCCTCGAGGTGAGGCAAAAGGAGGAAGACGAGGCAAATCTCCTAACGAGGCCCACGCCCCGAATAATACATCGAACAGTTGCCGCATGCCAAAAAAAAAGACACTTTCAAAACAAGCAACAAAAGTTATACGATAGAAATAGCAAAGTCTGAAAAAATGATGCAAAGATAATAAACAGCAATTGGCAGAGAACACGATATGCACACTCGGCAGTAAAGGAAGCAACGCAAAAGAGAAAATATACAAAGTTAGCTGAATTTATACAGGAAAAAGAATATTCAGTTTTTTCTTAAAACCAGATACACTATAACTTTCTACGGCAATTTCTATTAGAGACTGATAAGCAAGGTCCGATTCATAGCTTGTTTTTATTTATTAACTTTATTTATTAGTACGTTAGCATAGGAAGAGTTGGTGCAAGCGGAAGTGTCGAGCGCTATGCGTGAGTAGCCAGTGGCTAGTGGTCCACTTTCCAAGTTGGGTAGGTTTCAACCTGCCTACCAGGCTACGAACTATTTTATTATACATCCTTGGATATAATGATCCTTAATAAGCCACCTGTATAAAAAAAAAACTTTTGTGTCTTGGCCTCGGACGCAACGAACATTAGAGTATTGACCATATATAATAAAAATCGAAGCTACCACTTCAGATATAACAAACTTTATTGGTTCAGCCTCGGATGTAACGAAAGTTTGACTGCTAATAATTCGACCAAGAGATAGTTTATTTAAATTATTCACAGTAGTATGAGTAGTGCCGAGGTACAATTGCAAAGAAAAAAAACATGAGTATACATTCACCGACTATTGAAAAAGTAAGAGACATTCAGTGCGTTGGATAGGGAGTGGTATGTGTCAGCATTGCGATCCCACACGTGTGGTCCATTTTTGTTGACGACCTTAAATTATTCACGGCTGTTGGGACCGGGCCTATGGGAGACGCTGGAGTGTAGCCGTCAAACGAGGACAAAGCCGCGTTGAAAAAAAAAATAGGGGGCTTTTAATTGGAGCGCACTACAGTGTTGGATGGGATATGTGCTTTGTGCGATGTCAGTGGACGTTAAACATTCACAGGTGCTCGAAATTATTTCGGAGACCTCCACTACGGCACCACTTCCTATCTTCTTTCATCCCTCCTTTATACCTTCCCTTACGGCGCGGTTCAGGTGTGCGCCGAGATGTGAGGCAAAGACTGCGCCATTTCTTTTAACAAAAAACCAATCTTTATTTCCAATTTTTTGAAGCACGTACAAATGACGTTGCTTCGAACGCGCGGGAAAACACGCTGCAATGGCTCTGTCACTAGGGCACTCGGCTACTCGTCTACTGAGCTGCTGTACACGAGTTCGAATCCGACCGCGGCGACTGCGTTTCGATGGAGGCGAAACGCAAAAGGCTCCCATGTGCTGTGCGATGTTAGCACACGTTAAAGATCCCCGGCTGGTCAAGATTATCGAGAGCCGTCCTTTGCGGCACAACGTTCTTTCTTTCCTCTTTACCTCCCTCATTTTTTCTTTCACTTTCGGCGCGGTTCGGGTGTCCTTCGAGATATGTGTGACAGTTACTGCGCCATATCCTTTCCTCAAAAACCAATTTTCACTTTCATTTCGCTGGGCAATTGATTCGGAGTACCCTCACAAGATGCACAAAAGTCGCCCTCCGCCTTCCCTCCAGCATCTCACTGCCCGGCTCCTCAAGCTCGGTACCCACAACACGTTTGATGAGCTGGCAGAAGCCACGCTAACAACACAGCTGACTCGCCTGTCTGGTAACGCGGCAGGCCGCGCTCTACTCTGTCAGCTAGGCATCGCCCCGATCACCCATCCTACCAAGGGGATTCCCCTACCTCCGGACCTACACTCCCATCTCATCATCCTTCCCATCCCTAAGAACATGCACCCTGAGAACGACGGAGAACGCAGGGCAGCCCGCGCCAAAGCCCCGCACAAGCATACGGCAACAGTTCCGAGGTAGCCAACGTGGACGCGGCAGCGTACTCGCCATGCTCCCGCATGGTTCTCACCGTAGCTAATAATCAGGCCCAACCAATCGCATCAGTATCCGTCACCACAGGCTCATCGGAAATGCAGAGGGAGCGGCCATTGCGCTCGCTCTCATCTCCACCTCTGCCGTCAAAATTCTCTCCGACTCAAAATCCGCCCTATACAATTTCGCCAAAGGCCTGATATCCCGCACCGCGACTCGGCTTCTACGCTTCTGGGAACCCACTCAACATGTAATCCTTATCTGGACCCCCCCACACGCAGGCCTCCCGGGTGACGAGAAGGACCACTCCCTCGCCCGAGGTCTCACATTCCGATCCGAGTTGGACCTCCTCCTCCGCCGTCCCAGGAGCGTCTGCTTACGTTCAGAGATATTCTTACCTACTACCGAGATACCCGGCGCGTTTACGCACTGCCGACTCCCTCAATAACCTTCAGCCTCTACGCCGACGACATTAATATCTGGACCAACCGAGTATCAGACGGAGAAATTCAAGCGAATCTCCAACTAGCAGCGGCCGCTGTGGTCGATTACGCGGCGAAAATCGGCCTCAGTTGCTCTCCTCAAAAATCTGAGCTATTGATTTACACCAAGAGCAGACAGAAACCCGACATCGAAGTTACAGTGGAAGGCCTAAGGATCCCAGCAGTCAGCCAGATCAGGGTCCTCGGACTCATCATCCAGGCCGACGGGAGGAACACGACCATGATAAACAAACTGCAAGGATCCGTAGCGCAAGTAACAGGGCTCATCAGAAGAATCTCTCTCAAAAACAGAGGTCTGAAGGAAGGGAACTTCGCCAGAATAATGCAGGCTTTCATCACCAGCAGAATGTGCTACATCCCCTACCTGCACCTAAATGAGAAGGAAAAAGAAAAGATCGAAGCATCCGTAATAAGAAGGAGTATCAAGAACGCACTCAGTCTCCCTCAATCAAACTCGACTACAAGATTACTGGCCATTGGAATGCACAACACAGTCGACGAGTTGGCGGAAGCCACACGAACCACACAGATAGAGCGGCTCAGTCTGTCTGACACCGGGCGACAAATACTGAGATGGGTGGGGCTTCAACACGACAGGGGCACCACCCCGAAAGTTAGTCTCGACAACGGGTACAGAGAAAACCTCTACATCCCGCCGATGCCAAAAAACACGAGCCCAATTCACCACAAGGAAAGAAGGGAAAGCAGAGCCAAGGCCATAGCTAGAGAAATGGACTCGAAACCACCGGAAGCAGTGGCATACACGGACGCAGCCTCCGGAAAATGTGGGGGGGGGGGGGGGCGGTCGCCGCGGTGGTAGATGGGGCAGGAATCCCGTTAATTACAGCATCGATCAAAACAAGAAATGCTGACATCGCAGAGGAAGTGGCTATTGCACTCGCGTGTGTCGGGACGCAAGCCAACACCATAATTAGTGACAACAAGACGGCCATCTGGAACCTCGCCAAAGGAAGGGTAGCGGCAGAAACGAAGGAAATACTTAAATCCAGGGAGATTTCCCGTATGGTCAAAATTATTTGGACTCCTGGCCACGAATCGGCACCGGGGAATGAAGCCGCACATGCGCTCGCTCGAGACGTCTACTACCGGGCGAGCGCAGAGCGGCTCGACGACCCAGTAGACGAGGAGCGGCTGACCACCTTCAGAGACATTTGCGACTACTATAAACTGGGTAGAAGATCCTACGCCACACCGCACACACAACTGGACAACGAACAAGCCAGGTGTCTGAGAAGACTCCAGGCGGGCAACTATCCGAACCCACACTGGCTATGCCTCCTTAACATAGACGCAAGAGAACATGACAGATGTAAACAATGCGACCAGAGAGGGACACTAAACCACATAAACTGGCAATGCTCCTACTCACCTGGGGCTGCCGTAAACATTCCTAATGAGGAAGCTTGGGAGTCTCTCCTTCGAAGCTCAAAACTCGAAGACCAACTCGAAGCCATCCGCCTGGCGACCGAGGCCTCGAAGAACCAAGAGGTTCACCACACAGGCCTCTAGTCGCGGAGCCCCCTACTCCCTCCCGGGTCTGCGTACCTGAGCTGGGAAGGTAGGCGTGTCTTCTATATCGGTGGGAAATAAAGTTTTTCTGAACTGAACTGAACTGACTCAATAACCTTAACACTGGCCTCCAACTGGCGCCGACTCCAGACCCGAACTACTCCCTACCTTATTCTCCTTAATGCCCGCCACCCCGATCAATTACTTTCTTCTTGTACGCTCTGCGGAAAACCGGGAGATTTCCTTCATGTCCTCCTCACATGTCCTACCTTCCCACACCCTCCATCCCCAACCACGGCGGAGTCATACTGGGGGACTCTCCTGGCCAGCTCCGCTGGTGCTGACCAGCGCCGGATAATTCCCGACGCCCTGAATCGGATAGCTCTCCAAGGGCTGTCCTTTGCCCTGTAAGAGCAGCCCCCTAAGTGTTGCCTCGTGCCATGTTAGGGGATTTCCCTCCACTGTATTGCTTGGCAACAAATCTTTTCCTCCACCACCACCCGGGTTCCAACCAGACCGCGGTGGCCGCGATTCGATGGAGGCGAATCACTAACCCTTTCTTTTCCTTTCTTTTTCTTCTTATTCCCGCTAGCCGGAGCTCAGATGCTTCAGGTTTCGAAGGCAGATGCCGCGGCTAGCAACATCTTTTCCTTCTATTGTTATTTTATTATTAAATAGCCACTAACGACAAACGCAAACGGTCCCGTTTGTTCTCCAATGTCAGTGCATGTTAAAGATCCCCAGGTGGTCAAAATTATTCTGGAGCTCTCCACTACGCAACCGCTTTCTTACTTTCTTCCCTCTGTCCCTCCTTTGTTCCTTCCCTTATGGCACGGTTCAGGTGTTCGCCGTAATATGAGAAAGATACTGCGCCATTTCCTATTTCCTTTTCCCAAGAACCAATTACAATACACGCGGCAAGATCACGGCAATCTCTTCACCCGCGAGCTCACCACCTACCCAAGCGACCCTGATTGGCCGCACTATTTCCTCCTCTTTGTGGCGCTTCTTGCACTCCATCTTTTTCTCCATTTTTGCCCCGAGGCTTCGCTCACTGGTCCGCCAGGGGTGGGGGGGGGGGTAAAACTTTATTGCCACAAAATGGAAGGAATCAGTTGGGGCTGGGGCGAGTCCAGGGTGACCCCCAGTCGGGGGCGACATCTTGAGCTCGCGTGATGAGGGCCAGATGCGTTGTTTTTCTTCAACTGACCAAGAGCTTGTCCCATTCCTCCGCCGACAGAGCTGGCAAGATTGTCGTCGCAAAGGGTTTGCTAGCGCATTCCCATAATATATGTTCTTGGTTAGCGTGCTCCCGTCACCGCTGTGCGGGCATGCAAGGTCATAATCACCGTCTGTGATTAAACATAATCGCTAGGGGCTAAGAATTGCCTTTGTTGGCGTGTGAGTCTTCTGGCTTGCGCCCTATCCAGGTTGGGGTGAGGGGTGGGATACGTGCATCTTAGCTCGCGATAAAGGTTTGTGATCTCCGCGGACGAGCGACATTAAAAGTGCCCGCCGGTCACTTTTTTCGAAGATGGCAATAGCAGAGATTACCCCATTGGTCGAAGCCGCCCTGCTGGCTGTCTGGACCAAGGCCCTACGAACATGGAGGTCTGAGCAGCCAAGGAGGGCCGCATCCTACATTTATTCTGTAGAGTTGGAGTTAAAGCTGAATTTTGCTGTGCGCACGCGTGTTCCGGAACCTGGTGTCCGAATTTTTGTGCGAAGTGTCGCCTGACTTCCACTCACAATATAGCAGTTTTCAGCAGTGTAAACTGAGCGACGAACTGTGCGCCCTTCAGCAGTCCCGTGCAAACCTTACGAAGACCGTTCGCCAACTGTAATTGCAGCCGGCGCATTTTCTGCGAAGATTCTATTCATGTCGATGAAATATTTCCCGCCCGTCCTTCCAAGCGAGCCTTCGCTGAAAAATAGTCGCCTGTCTTGTTCCCGCCAACTACTTAGCTAATTGGAAGCACCAGCTGTGAAAAGCTTGCGGTAGTTTGAGATGATTGCGCCGTTGAAGGCGCCTTTGATGGTACCGCGAGAGGCAGAGGCATGTTTTATTGAAAAAAGAATGGCAACGTTTACGGTCTCTGCGTAAATCGCTAACTTCAGCGATAGCTCGAGTAAACAACTCAAGAATTTAGATCTCCGGCAGTCTCACGTCCTCCTTAATTTCTTTCTGCACGGCACGGTCAAGGTGTCCAGCACTATGAACTGCCGCGTGCACGTTGCTTTCTTATAACTCTTTATAACCATGAAGCAGATGCTCACACTCCAACTGTCACAGAGCGACGCCGCTCGTGCTTAGACCTCTGGGCTGGATAGAGAAGTCATACCGATCAATCCGAATGGAATGTAGACAAAGGGGCAAAAAAAACAATTCAATGTCAATCGCAATTAAACAAGCGACGAACTTTATTCACATATTCCGCCCAAACAGGCAGGAAAAAATAAGGTCGCACGTTTTGTGACAAGCAACACCATGCGGAAGAAAACTATGCTCCTATTGGTGAACGGACGAACACTAAGTGCGCAGTTGTACGAGAATGCATAGTTGCAAAAAATCATCCGATATAGTTTTCAAACCGGCGAGCACTGCACACAACGGACTCAATCGCAGTGTGTAAATTGCAAGCACTGCCACTCAGGTGTTTTCTTGATAATTTCCTTTTGCACATTACGGTCGAATTTCGATGGAGGCGAAATTCTAGAGGCCCGTGTATTGTGCGATGTCAGTGCATGTTAAAGAACCCCAGGTGGTCGAAATTTCCGGAGCCCTTCACTACGGCGTCTCTCATAGCCTAAGCCGCTTTGGGACGTTAATCCCCCATAAACCAAACCAACCTTTTGCACATTAACTTGAGATATGCTGAAGACAACATCCATGCGTATGGGCGGACGGTGACAGGGTTGGGCTCTGTCCTTGCAATCAAGTTCACCTAGATGACAATGATAGTTCATGTACTTATATGTTCAAAAGTGAGGCAGATAACATTTTCTTCACTTTAAAAACGACGCACTCGCACGCAGCGCGTGTAATTGCCATTACTCTACGCGATCAAAAAAGCCTAAAAGTCAACCGTTGCACTCGCTTCATGTGAGATGTTTCATACCCAAAACAAGAGCAGCATGTCAACAAAAGTGCAAAGGAAACTCATCTGTGCTCCAACAACCACGGTGTCGGTACATTAGGTACGGTGAAGAAAATTATCACCAGCACTAGGCTTAGCTGCTTTAGCGTATTATTCAGCGAATGCTGTTAAACTGTCCGGAGAAAGTTGCCAAAATGAGTCGGAAAAGACCGAGATATAGGTGTAAGGTCAGGTATAAGGCAGCCTATTCTTACAATTGAATACGCCACGGGCTTTCCTGTTTCTTTTTTTGTCCCAATGGAATATATGTCGTATACGCCAATCCCATTCTACCCAATGGCACGGGCCGTGAAACGCTTTTTTCTTAAGCTTCCTTTTCAGTCCCAAAACACTTTTTGTCGCTTAGGAGAGCCAATCTTCATTTTAGCTCTTTTTCAACCGCCTTTTCTATTATTTGCCGTTTACGACATGACAGTTTATACGTACCATTCGTCGGTGTGCAACACTCGTTGTTGACTCGGTCTAGTTGTTTCTTTTTTTCATTTCTTTCATTTCTTTCTCGACAGAGAAAATGGAACAGGAGCTAAAGGCATATGGCTTGACAGAGGCTACTGCCCCGTATAGCAAAATTCGGCATTCAGTGTACACTGGTCACAAAAATAATGGCTACAATGCTTACACACATACACATACATTTTTGGTCGTGTTCGGCTACGTGCATGGCGAGATCTTGCCTGCGGGGCCGATGGTCTTCATGCTGCTGAGCGCGGCGGCGGGCGAGAGCTTCTTCGATGCAAATCGGCCGCAGCAATGCAGTCGCTGTGGACTCTTTTTTTACACTCAGCTTGGCTTTAGCTTCACGCCACCTGCTGCGGGCTATGCACCTCTAGGCTATGACGTCACGCGCACTTGGCTCACATTCCCCAGCGTTCACGCTGTCAGCGCGGTCGCTGTGGTGCAGTCATCCCGGTGTTTACCGTCCAGGTGTTTAGCTGTCTGTGTGCTCACCGCGGCTGGTCTGTGCGGTCTGTGCGGACCGCTGGTCTGTGCGGTCACCTACGGCACACGCTGAAAGTCCGCACAAAGCGGGATCCCTATAACACCTCTCACTGTAAAAACAGCGAACAAATGAGCACATGCGTAAAGAAAATATTGGCGGCCCATGCCCAGCTACGTCATGTGCTCGCAATGGTTCTCACGCTGCCGCCACGTCGCCTGACGTCACCAGTCAACGCTCGGTCATTGTTGCTTCGCTGGCGTTGGTTCAGCTTGTGGCAATCAGCGCTGCCACAAGGTTACAGCTCGAGCTCGAGCTACGAAGAAAGGGACTCGTTTCAATTTTCAAACCGAGTTTGTGCTCCGACAAACATTCGGAAGTCGACGTAGGCAACTCCGAAGCGTTTACCAACTGGCTAAATTCCAGAACTATTTCGTAGTCAAAAAATCAGATCTCGCATTTTTCAAGGATTTCATGGCGGAAGGTCTTTAGCAGCCGGAGATACGGGCGCATAGCGTAGCCGGTGTTCACGTCTTGTAGGGTGTTGACAGCGGGCGCTCCTGGCGAGGAAAATTCAGTCTTTTAGCAAGGACCTCCTCGGCTCGGAAGGTGATTTTTGGTTTTCCATGGGCGTAGAGCTGTTTTTGAGGCTACAGGTGAGTGTACAGTACATGGGGTGTAGGCGTCAGCCGGCAACACAATCAGTTTATGACACTCCAGCATCAGTGTCTCGGAATAAATGGCAGTTTGTTCTAGACTCAAAGATTCGCATAAAATACCAAATGGGCATCATCGAAGTTTGCTTGAGAAAACGGCCATGGCCATGACACCTGAATTCAATTGAATGTCCCTTTATTGCTTATTAAAGCTGATTTTCAATAGTAGATATTTTTTACTAGAACACCGTAATGAGACAATATAGGCCTATTTAAGCTAAGCTTCAGTTTTTTTATGCATATTTAATTAAAAAAGAACGTCCTAGCAACGAGTATATATAACGACGCGACCTTTTTGCGTTTGCGATTTCGCCACTCTAAGATGTCCTCAGGCTTGAATAAAAAGTAGCATAAGAAGAAGCGGGACTCTCCTAGGGCTGAAAGTTAGGAAGGTTGGGATAAGGAAACTTACCTTCGTAGGTACTGATGGCTGACGGAGGCGACCCTGAGGATCTCCTCCTGCAGACGAGCACCATGATGGCTACAGTCACAGCCATCAGGACGATGATGGAGCAGCAAATTGGCACGATGATGGAAAGGCTGCGGTAGCGAGGAGTGCTGCTCTCGCGTCCGGCCTCTGATATCTTGTCCGGCTCCAGCGGACCTAAAAGCGAAACGATACAGCCCATCAATTCTTACTAGGTGGCCTCCTTTCTGCGATTTTTCAGTTTTATAGTATATCTAAAGTTTCATTCTGCATCTGACATTTCAGAAAGATTAACTTCTTTCCTTTGCAGTCTATGTCTTCGTACTTCTGAGTCTGCTTTCCAATTTTTTTCTTGGTTCTTTTGGTTAGTACTAAAATAATTTTTATGCCGTCTACAGCATGTGGTAGAGAATAAAGCAGCGAAATTTTGAGCAGAAGGTGAGGTATACTCACTGCCTGCGATCGTGAGAGTGGCGGCGGTGTACTCGGCCTTGGTTGACCCGGCGCTGTTATAGGCGACCGCCAGCAGCTGGTACCAGGTGCCGGGGACCAGGTCGGCAACCGGCACCACGTCCCTGTCTGGAAGCACCCGCGACGACAGCAGCGTCCAGTCCGGCTCATCGCGTGGCCGGTACTGGACGAAGAAATGGCTGATGGGGCAGCCGCCATCGCGCCACGCGGCCAGCACAAGGCCCAGACTGGTCACGTTGGGGACCACAGCCGCCTTCGGGGAAGGGGCCTGGGGCACTGCGAGTGCCAAAGGCAGGAATGGAAGGATATTTTTTAATCGTATAAAAGACCGACTGCAGCGCTGCTCATGGTCGATTATGCATATGAGCCTTAAATATATGCTAGCCGTTGATATATGCTACTGATATAGAATGATTACCCATTAAAGGTAACCCTGCTTGTATGGGTCGTTCCAATCCATGCGATGTCCGTAAAAACCAAAACACATTTTTTTGTTCAAATAGTTTCTGTAAGTGGCGCCTGCTAGCCTTTAACCGAAATACACTGGCTCAAGCTGAGCGAATGAGTACTGCATATAAAATTGCACCATCAGGTTTTCATGTAATAACCACTCTGCTAAGTGGCGGCCTAACACGTTAATACAATCCCCGCAAAACATGCAGATGAAAGCTCATGGGTAGGTACGAATTTACCGGAAAACATGAAATAATAATTATAGCCTACGTTGTTCTCAACGGTACTGAAGGTGTTATGATCAAGAGATAACGCTTGCTTTTGTAGCCTAACACAACTTAGGTTAATGTGATAAGGCCCCATCTGAGATGGCGATCTGCAATCTGTAGAGGTTACCTTCGGTTCACGTTCCGTGGCTTTGAGGAAACAATACAAGGTCATAGGCTGTTTTCTTTTTATTCAGTGTGCAGTTTTTTTTTAAAAAAGAAGCGTTAGCTCTTATTCATCACGTTTCTCGATTTCTTGGGGTCTGCTACCAGCTCCCTTCGGCGTGAAATTTTTGAAGACCGAGGAATTCAAGTTGGCGGGCCTGAAATTAAATGAGTATAACAACTAAATTTGTGATTGATTTCTGACGTTATTAGTATATCGAATTGGTGGTTGACTGGTGATGTCACTGATTTTGTGACGTGATAATTAAATAGTTTCGTGCCTATGTTTAATCGCGTATAACTCACTAAATAATGAGGTCTTCATAAAACGAATTAGATATATAAAATCCTCTAGATGAGTATAACACGTTAGATACCAATAGTAACTAATGACGTTAATCTTTGGTTACAGTTAAGCTTAAATTTAAATAACCGGTGACGTCACGATTTAACCAATGTTATGTTCGTAACGGGCTTGATGAGTAGAACATGTTAGACACCAATATCGCGAAATTTGGTTAATATTTTGTTATGGTTAGGCTTAATATGGCGGCCGTGACGTCAGCACTGGGCAGCTCACAAGGCGGTAGGCGCCCGCTCGCTGTGAGGTATGGAAACGTAGCCTAATCACGTGGTAATACATCGCATGGGCGATAGATGGCGCTAACAAACAGATAACGCTCGTTACTTCAACGTCTTCCAGACGGTGGCGTCATAATTTTTTATACCTCTCCGTAAACTGGCGTTTAGACGCTTAGCTCCAAAAGTAATAATTGAGAAAACAGCTTTCTGCGACCAATTGTTTTTCACATCTACGTACACAGCGTACACAGGAGAACCAACCCCCGCGACGTCTACCACAAACGACCGCTGGGAGGTCAAGAATTTGCTTGGAACACATAATGAACTGCGAAACTACCTTTCTGAAAAAAAAATAAAAACGCAGACGGATATCCCACGCTGCTTTCAAGGAAAAAAGTGGAAGATTATTTTTCAGCCTATTTATGTCGCTGTATGCTGTACGTCATTGCTATGGCGAACACCTTGAAAGCTTTGTGGGGACATCGATTACAAACCTGTGCCCTCCGTCTTGACCTGCAGGAGTTCTTCGGGTTCGCTACGTCCGTTTCGGTTGAAACTGAGCACAGACAAAGAGTAGGCAGTCCCGCACTGCAGACCTTCAAACAGGTACGCTCGCTTGTCGGGACCAAGGGAGACCTCGCTCCATTCAATGCCTTCGTGGGTCCGGTAGCGGGCCACGTACCCTGGTTCGAAAGAGAAGCATATCATCGAAGGCTTTATTTTGTGAACTATACGGGATTATAGAAGTCTCTCGGGAAGCTTACTGCGGAAAGAGCAAAGAACGACGACGAGACGGGACAAGAGCGAACTTTGAACACCGCGGATTTATTGTAGACCAGGGATTTATTGCTACTGGTCTGCAATAAATCCGCTGTGTTGAAAGTTAACTCTTGTCCCCTCTCGTCACCGCCTTTCGTTCTTCCTGCGCTATGCTTCTCCTGTTGCAATGAGTTCATGTTGCAAGCTGTCCAGCGTATCGCTTCATTGATTTTGTTAAGCAGTTGCAGTGCTATATTTTGCGCCGTCATTCCCCTGAGGTAATAAAGTAGCCTTGGCATTGAGACATGTTTTTCTGTGAAATTCACAATTATACACGGAGGGTTGTTGCCTTTCAATGGCGAATAAATTTTAAACTGAATTCAAGTCTCACATTGCGAAATTTTGTTTTCCGAAGTGTATTGTTTTCTTTTCGTGTTCACCTCTTGCGTTCTTTGCTTGTATTTTTTGATGATTGCCATGTATCAGGCTCCTCCCGCTTAGGCCTATGCGCTGGCCCGCAGGGTCTCTACGTAAATAAATATATCTGTTAATGCCGTTAGTTTCACTCCAAAAACTGTTCCTCACTTTCTAATGCTCTCGAGGCGTAGGCTTTGGTGTTGTTCTAAGTAATCTTCTTCCGTCGGGCTTTCTGTACCGCCTTCATCGTCTTCAGAGCTTCACTTACCCTCTATGGCCTCTTTCGTCTCGTCCTGCGGTGTCCAGCTGACTTCAATGGAGTCGGTCGTAGTGGCTGTTACGGTCACTACTGGTGGAAGCGGCGGATCTACAGGCAAGGACAGAGTGCCTTGTTAACAGAACGTTTTAAGGCGTACTTATGGAGTCTTTACAAAGATTTACATTTTGCAGTGCTCAAGATGTTGGCTTACCAGCACGTTGGTGAAAGGAAGCATTTCACGTTCAGTAGATCCCTCATGACATTCACGACGTTTTTTGAATAGGAAATTGATTGCCCTATTCTTCAATCAGCAGCCTATAACTTAATAAACGTGAAATTTGTGCAACCATATTTGAGAAAGTAAGGAGCATTTATTTCTAAACCAGAAAGACTGCGCCTGTACATAGATCTTAGGTTTTTATGTTCTTCAAATGCACACGACGGTGAAATAATTAATCAGATATAAGCACAGAAGCGAAAATAAAAGCGCTGATCAGAATTAGGTTCGTGATCCGTTTATTAGAAAGCTTCGGAACAAGTTCGTTGGCCATTTCGTCGCAACTTTATATCTACCTCCTTGGGTTTACATACTGATATTGCGCATTTAAATAATTTCAGTTGTGTAGTTACTAAATGGAAACGAAAAATATCAGAGACATATTTCACAACATTAAGAAATAGGTATCAAAGCGACGCTTTCCAATTAAAACCGGTGGCAGTGTATTTGCGAGCCAACGGTATCAGATCGATGTTGCGGCTTACCTTAAAAAAAAAAAAGCACTGTTATCGAAGTACTGATGCAAAAATATGAGTGGCAGGTAGTGTTGAACGTAATGCTGCATTTGCATATCGGAATAAGGCTTTCATTTTACACTACAGTAGTTCTCATAAATGGCGTCACCAAGTGTACATATTACGTTGCATTAATGAGGCCCAAAGAAAGTTTCTTTGTAAGTAAAGTGAAAGAAAGCGTTAATTTACTGATACCCGACCAGGGCGAACCTGCTAGACGGCTTTAGGAATCAGTGTCTATTACTGATGTCATTAAGAAATGAGTTCGAAACCGCGAATTCCGCCACAGAATGTAAACACAAATGTGGTTATGTGCCTTGTCACAGCTAAAAAGTATCAGTGTGAAATATTGCTGCATTGAATAACTATAGCAGCTTTGCAAGGAATTACACTAGAGGGTTGGGGTGCCGGGAGGACAACAGATTCAACTATCAACAACTCGCAGGTACATTCCACATGAAGCATACATGAAAAAAAAGCATCATGAGGCGTGACAGGAAAACAAGAACGCGAGAATTCTAGTCAATACAAAAAAGAAAGATACAGAACAGCAAAACGAAATATAGCAATGTGGTGTCTTGCACAGCAAACACGCAAGTATATAAGTACAAGGTAGGCGAAAAGTCCGTAATTCACAGCGATCTATTCCGTGATTTACATCGAGAACAGCCAAAAAAACAATGTCCACCGGGTCTCATTATTTTTAAAGAAGAATAAAAAGTGTCGCTGGAAGGAAGGAAGCGGCAGGCAAGCGATTCCTTTTCCGAATCGTGAAATGTGAGAATCGTTCAACGCTGGAAAGCGTCGAAAGCAGAAGTAAATAACAAAAACGGTTTTTATCTACATGAGCCAGCGTACAAATCGACCTAACCCAATCACATTAGAAAATGAATTTAATGCATGAAATGAGGCCAAAGAAAATTGAGTACATTCAAGTGAAAATATAAAGAAAAGAGCGCGCCGCGCAGTGCCTCAAATACTTCTGAAACGCAACTTCTACATCAGTACAGCGGACGATGCCGCTATATATACACATCTAGCCTGCTTGGACAGGGATTTTTTCAGTTTACTCACCTTGCTCGTGTGTCTGCACCATGATCTCGTCAGACAGGGGTCCCGCCCCCTTCTCGTTGTAGGCCTGCACGACCACCGCGTAAGCAGTGGCCCGCTGCAGGTTGTCCACCACACAGCGGGTCAGTGTGCTGCCCCCGCTGCCCGTGGGGGAGGCACCGGGTGAGCCGGTGATTGTCTTGAAGACGTACGGCTCGGTCGAGCCGTGCACTCGGTAGCCCACGTAGTAGCCCTGGATGTCGCCGTACTGCAGGTGCACGGGGGGAGGCTGGAATAATGCGATAAGGAGTGGAGATGTAAATTAAAAGCTGATCAGTACCCGAATGCGAAATCGGCAGCACACGTCGAATGCATATTAGTGCGTATTTAGTGCGTATTGAATGCGAAGATAATGACCGTAACTCCTAATATCCTCGAAATTGGCATATCTCATGCCAGTTATACGAGAATATCTTTGACAAATTCTGCGCATATTAGAATACTGACAATCAAGAATTCATGTACTGCGAGACATATTAGAAAAGAGTACTAGTGCAATCAGTCCTGATAAATAAATCCGGTGATCAGGAGGAAAAAACAAGAAGATAATCTTTTCGGATCAAAAGCCGTTACAGAGCACAGAAGAATCCTCTTGTCAAGGTAAGTTGTTGGGCGAGTTGGAATTTTTATTTTGGAGTCGGAATAGTTATGGAATCCTCTTGAACTAATCAGCGAGGATGTCTTTAACCACTAACATGATTGTGGCCGTCTAAAATATATATTATAT
Organism: Amblyomma americanum; assembly: GCF_052857255.1. NCBI lineage: Eukaryota > Metazoa > Arthropoda > Arachnida > Ixodida > Ixodidae > Amblyomma > Amblyomma americanum. The sequence goes on from NC_135500.1 coordinate 133,058,393, forward strand.
AACCACTGCTCGTCTCACCTTCCATGACACTTCAACTTTTCTGGAGCTGACAGCCGTCACCTTGACGCTCTGGGGAGGTGTCGCAGGAACTGCATGTCCGGCAATAATAATTAGAACTGCTACAAATACGGAAGTATTTTCATTTCGCGGATTAGAAAGTGGACATCACCATTTTTCATAAGATTTAAAACTATGTTTTCAAGTGCAGGGAAAAGTTGTTTATTTATTATTCTTTGTTTTTGGGAGAGAGAGCAGTAGTTGATAGGTAATGTTTATTCAGACAACACTGTCTCGGGAGCAGGGACAAAAGGCAGATGTGATCTGCCTTATGGGGCCCAAGCAACCGTCGCACAGCTCAAATAGGCTGCGAAAGGAACCAGAAATTCGTGCACTTATTACATAGAGAACGCACTTTCTCCATTGTTCGCTTTGCTTTAAAAGTAAGCAATGAGGAAAGTGCATACTTTTGTAATGACTAAATTATACACTGAATAACTAGTTACAAGTTATGACTGAAGTCATAAATGCAAGAAAAGTTACACAGTCAACGAAACAGCAGGAACAAAGAATATTTTAATCAACAACCTATGGTTGCCTTCCCATCCTATATTAAAGACGAATATGATGGGCTTACGACAACATATATCTGTTTCACCTGAATTCTTTTATCCTTACGCTGCAACAGTATCTTCAAGAGTTTTTACTCTTGCCTTGCACGGGGATAAAATTAACAGCACTGCACTTTCTTTCTTAATTTCAAACGATTTTAAGTAACTACGCCAAAGATTTTTATGTCAGTGGAAGGTATCTTATTTTAAAACGTTAAAATAGAGAAACTTGGAGAAAAATTCTTAAAGGCAAGAAAAATATTAATAGTGTCGCGGGCCGCAGTTGAACTAAGCGACAATTGAGGCATGCTTAAATGCAGCCAGCAATGCTGCACAGCACATGACTAAAAACCTTTAGCACATAACGGCAAGACTGAGCTCACCTTCCCCGTCGGTGATGACGGTAAGCGCGTCGCTGGGAGGCCCGATGCCGATCGCGTTCTCGGCGAGCACGCGGAAGTTGTATTCGGTGAGCGGGTGCAAGTCCTGCACCGTCACTTGGCTCTGGTCCGCCTCGGCCACCATCTCGCTGAGCTGCTTATCCCAAGACTCTGCGCATTTGCGGATAGGCAGAAAGGGCGCAGGCTTCCATGTGTTTTTCAACACTCTGCGGGCACCGAAATAGCCTACAGCTAATACAGTTGGTTTCTCTCACACAGTGGCTGATAACTCAGTGGCTGAACAGATCCTTAACAAAGCATACTGAGGTTGCCAGTTTGAGCATAATAGCGGATGTTCAACTGCTATTGAACGAAACTGATTGATAGGTTTATAGGTCTAGGGGACTTCTTTTGCTCTGCATTTGTTTGGTCAACACGTCGTATATTTTGGAGCCAAGATTCTGTATTTTTTTCGCATAAAAAATATTCAAATACCACGTGTTTCATCGGAGATATAACCGAGATTTTCAAAAATACGAAGCGTCCTAGCTCTGTGAAACCAACTGAGGGTGGTTCAGAGTCTCAGGGCCTAGTGTGAATTATTTTTCTCTTTGAAAGCTAATTCATTAGGAAAGATAATTAGCTTACTTTTTATTTATTGACTTGAAGAATAAAGTGTCAAAACACATGTTTTGACACTGTTGACTCACATCTCTGCCTCATTGCGCACGAAAAGACTCTTCGGAGAGAGCACCGAAAAACAAAAACGTAATTTGCTCTCTAAGGCGCGTCTTGGGACATTGAATTGGCACCGTTTTCACGTGCAAGCGTTTTTTTTTTTGTTGTGCGAGTTATGTTTTAGGGCCGGCTAAAATTTACTTGCATGAAGGTTAACCTGGTGAAAATGTTCCAATGCGCCGTTTTTTAAGGCAATCTGCCACTTGTGTACAGACACTTTGTTCCTTGAGACACTAATTAAAACGTTTACGATACAGTCTTTAAAATCAACATTGTATGGAAGATGAAAAATGCCGCATATTAGGCCAGGCATATCCCAACAGATTTAAGTTAGTTACACCGTGTTAGTACACTATGGGATTTTAACCGAACCAGGATATTGCGTGTTTTTAAATGCTTGGTCAGATTTCCTACGAACACCTGGCATTCACGTTTTTTATTCTTCGCAGTGCCCTTGTCTTATTTGGAAAGGGATCTACAGTTGCCCAGTCGTTGTTTCAGACAACGTAAATATACTTCCTTCCAAAGCGAAAACTTTGCACAAATATTGCTTCTCTCGTGCTTTTAATGCCGTGAAGATAATTTTTACGGTTTTCACCAAGCCCTGTTACAAACTACAAAAGCCCATAGCATCTAGTATTAAACATATAGGCGTACCTATGCTCCTCTTGTACTGCACGATGTATTTGGCGATGGGTGAATTGCCGTCGTTCGGGCTTTTCCAAAGTATGGTGACAGATCGGCTCAGCACATTCAGTGCCTCTGGCCTGGGAGGCTCATCGGGCCTGTCTTGGAGAAAAAGAAGAATATGATGGCGGGAAACTATGCTCACAGTTTGCAGACTATATCGTATAGATGCAAGACTTATGCATTCACGTGGGCAAGGATTAAAGCAAAAAGAGAGGAAAACAAAAGTATGAAGGAACAGCACCAGAAAGGCAAGAATATGATGGTGTGCTAGTGTCTGAAAATGTTTTGATGTGTTTGATGCCATGCCGAACATTCGAAGGCGATGTGTTTCTTACACACGCGGCACGGTAGTGTCTAGAAGAAGCGTGCTAGCGACTAATACGTGATGATCAATACAAGGTGAGCGTTGGGATGCTGTGTTTACAATGCCGAGACAGTTAGCGAGATTCCAGCTCAAAGGCAAACCCGATCTTTGCCAAGTCCAGCGCTGCTGCTTGCATTTGATCGTACAAAGCCTTTATGCCTCTGAAACAGCTCTATTTGCAGCTCAGCTTATAATACGTATACAGGCCTTAGAGAGGAGTTGCATGCCATGCAGTTTTGCGACGAAGATAACCAACAGCAAGACGCTGGAAAGTTATTGAGACTCAAATGATGTGTTTGTTTCTAACAAGCTGTTACATCTTCTATGTGCACCAGCGACGCTACCAAGCTAGGCGCTGTTAGTGAATATTCGCGCGACATGCGGATAGAGCACGTTAGGTACTGATGATAGGTGCGCATCAAAATAGGAGTGCAGTTGGAAAGAGCCCTCTAGCGATTTCAGCTGTGACCGCCGGACACCCTTTAAAGACCTCACATGATATTTCAGCTTGAATGAATTCACCCCAGCAGGGAAAGACCCTAGGCGTACAGTCCAAGTTTTTTACGCTACCTCGTTTTCAACGCACTCGAAATATCAGGGATTTTCCGAAGCACTCCGGATTAACGAACGAATTATAATGAGGCATACCTTGTATGGAGAGATGGGTGACCTGTTCGTCGTGACCGTAGGCGTTTGACACCTCGCACTTTACCGTGCCGGTGTCGTTCTTCTCGGCGAGGAGAATCATGAGCTCCGACCAGGGAGCCTCCTCTCGAGAGTGGTCCCTGATGCTGTACCTGTGGGCGGAAGAAACGCGATGCACGTAAACGGTGTGACTGGAATCGCATGCTTGGTGGGAGCACTGAGACTGTTGCCAACAGAGCGATGAGGGCTTTCAGTGGAATTTCTCAAGGTGTCTGGCTCTTCCGGTCTTTCTTTAAAAAGACTTACGATGGTGCTGGCGAACTGAAAGCGCAAAATCACGTGGGCATCGGAGCAGGGAGATTAGGAAGTTCATGGGAACGTTGCTCTATCGTGCTGCCCGCAATCGTTTCTCTTTGAAAATACATGTCTAAAATGAATTTCACGCGATTTGGATGAGGATGGCAAGGATCTGGTAATTATGAAGTCAGCAGACATAGGGCCGTTTCATCGTGTGCAATGTGAAGACTTTATACGTAAAATCGAACATCCTAGGACACTTTCGCAAATATAACTAGAATAAGGTGCACTGATATTAACAATCAAGTTCAGCTTGGATAAAAAAATAGCTAAGCAACACTTCATTTAAATATTCAAAGAATGGAGTAAAATTTTTGAGACTAGGGCGTTACCCTTCACAATAGTTCTGCATTCATTATTCTTATGTGAATCAGCTTGCTGGTTGTAGTCGTCTTGGTACTTGACAAGAAAATTATAGCATGGTCGGTGCCCGTTGCCAATAGGCATTTGCTGTGCATTCCTTCCTCTCCCGCTTTCTGTGAAGAACTCATATCTACAAATATCAGCAAGAGAAATAGCAGAAGAATTTTTAAAAGTGTCATTAACGGCACATGGGTAAGTGAATAATCTGGTATCAAACAGCACTGAAATGGCGCGCGTAATTTTTTATGAAGTCAATGTTAGGAGTCAGGAAGAGCATCAAGCATAGATGAACGTTACCTTGGATTTGAAAAGGCCTTAATGGGCTTGTTGTCCTTGGACCAAAAGAAACTGATGGGTTCGTCCCCAGTGGCTTCGCAGCGAAGTTTTACCATCTGTCCTCTGCCCGCCATGTGAGACATGAAGCGTTGCCGTACCTTGGCCGGAGCTGAAGGAAACGAAGAGCACCATAGCTTCTACTTTTTTACACAATGCAACCTGTAGTAATTTAAATAGTTCTGAAATAACAGACTATATCATATGTTCTTCCGAATAAACGCATAATTTTAGTTCGGCACCTTAAACCGCTCTTCCTGTTTAAAATTACAGCGTTTATTGTTTAGTACTATTGGTGCAGGCGGACAAGTTTGAACATAAGCAACAAAACTACTGACCACGAATATTCAAATCATTTGTTAATTATCGGCCACACTTGACACGCTAAACATTCACTCGTATCCGGGTTACCTTGAAATCGCTACTGCAGTTCAAGTGTAGATGCTGAAATTTGGGCAACATGGTGCGCAGTCACATTGTCTAAACAGCGCAACAAGGACGGGTTTCCGTTTCGTTCTGTCCTTTTTGCGTGGTTGAGGAAATATAATACGTACCAGATCATCAAAATTTTAGCTTTACTCGGAGTGATGTCCATTTAAGTTGCCTCTAACATGTGAACCCCTTGTATGTGTTTTCATTTACTCTGGATTTTCTTGCGCAGGTGTAGGGGCTGTATGTACATTTTAATGTAAAAGCCCTAATCCGGGGTCTTTAAACTACGTTAAGTATATAACTGTTCCTTCTAAACCAGCCCCACGGAGCTCATGTGCACAACGGTGCATAGTGACAACCTGACCACAACGTGATGCTGCTCACCGTGAACGTTGACCTGCACCACAGTGTAGAGCGGAAGCCCGACGCCATTTGATGCCTCGCACATGTATCCTCCCGCATCAGAGGTGTCCACCTCTTGGATAACCAGTGAACCATTCACTAGCGCTTGCATGCGCGAACTGCTGATTACTGTCCGGAATTCGGTGCTTTGAAGACCTGGAACAAATAAGGGAGTATTTTTTTCAGAACGGAATGATAGTCGTATTCTGTCATACAGTTTAGAGATATTGCTTTTCCTTCATGCTGACGTTGTACGTGCAGCTGGCATTGAATATATACCGCTCCTTGCATCATGCACCAAAAACTATATGGCGAATGGCAATAAACTGCACAGATACAGTGAAAGGCTCTAGCTTAACGCAGGGCAATGTAATAAATAATTGATACCGGATGTGCCCCACATTCAAAAGCGCATACGCCGGCTGATTTAAAAAAGTGACATGTAATTTCCCACATGAGTAATCGTACGCGGCTTATCTTTAAAGCTTTGCCATCATAAAGACGTGACAAAAAGGCCAAACAAAGTGATATAAAAAGTATGCATCATTATATTAGATGCAATTGTGAAATGCTTGAAGAGTAAGTTATTTTGTGCACCATAGTCTCCGCTGATGTTGCGTAATCTTAAAACACTAATACTTACGGCACTTTCTATCAATATTCGAAAGTAATCGAAAAACACCAATTTATCATTGGGAAGTAATCTGGAGAAACATATTAAGATTATTATAATGCAGCGGCGCCGAAACAAGGTTAGACAATGCAGTGATATATTTTGTTTTCTGTTTCCAGGTGCGCTAAGTTGAGACCGCCGCGGTGGCTCAGGGTTATGGCACTCGGCTGCTGACTTGAAAGACAGGGGCCCAATCTCAGCCACGGCAGTCCAATTTCAATGGAGGAGAAATTCTTGAGACCCGAGTACCGTGTGATGTCAGTTCACGTTAAAGAACCCCAGGAGGTCGAAATTTCTGGAGCCGTTCACCACGGCGTCCCTCATACACTGAGTCACTTTGGGACGTTAAGCAACCATAAACCATATACCAGATGCGCGAAAAATATATATATATATCATTAGGCAAGCATACGAAAAAATACGGCAAAAGAAAAACCTTCAAACCTGCCGACTTCTTCCAACGAACCCTGGGTTCCGGGGTGCCATCTGCTTGGCAGTCTAGGACAACGCGTTCGCCTGTTGTCACGGTTGCGTCGGTAGGCTCTAGCCGCCATCTTGGTGGAGCTGAAAGCCAGCAAAGCAAAGGAAAGTACATGAATTAAACGCGCCATCTTTACTAATTTAGCTTGTGCATAGCTTGTCAGGGTAATTTTTAGAGAGCCTTTCATCTAATAAGGCGAACAAAAGGGTCAGTAGGTTGATCATGATCGAAGTTGCGTGCTACTTGCGATACAGAACACAAATAGACAGAAAGACGCGCACTACTGTGCATCAGTGGCACAGATCGTCCTGTTCATTTGTGTGTTGTCATAAAAATTTCGCTTACATTTCATTCACAATATGTCTTTTAATAACGACGCAAATTGTCTTCGCAATTTGGTATAGTATATTTAACTGTCATATAATTTTCTGTTGTCATTTTGAACTTAACAGAGTTGTAGCCACCCTCTTATATTCGATTTTCGGCAACTGGAGGCCTTTTTTGTTCCCGTTTATGTTATATGTTCTGATTCGAAAGCTTAGAACCTGTGATCAGAGTACTTAAAATGTCGTTTTCGTTCATTTAAACACTCATGAATACAAGCGTAGATCAATAAAACACCGAAAATCTCCTTAAGAAAGATAGAAAAATAAGGCATAAACTTGGCTTAAGAATTAGTTTCTCCACAAAAAAACAGTGCCGGCTCTACCCTTTCTATTCGTAGCTGTACTGTGACAATGCACAATAAAAGCGACAAACTAGCACTTATTCTACTGATTGTAATTGATCATTGCGATATATGACAGTGGTTAAGACTCGGAGGCATTCGGCTGAGGCAAGAACAGTGCGCCGCATGATACTACTGACCATAAACTACTAGCGGCGCCGAGTAGTTGACCGCAGCGGCCTCATTGGCGGCAAGACAGGTGTACACGGCCGTGTGCTCCTCCCGCAGTGACTTGAACACCAGTGTGGAGATGAAGTCGTCCACGTGGCCGAAGGAGACTCCGTCCCTGCCAGGGGCGGACTCCAGTGGCACTCCGTCACGCAGCCAGGACAACCGGATAGGGGCATCCCCCTCTGGCACGCTGCACGTGACACTGGCACGGGAGCCCAGCTGAGGCTTCTCGGGGAACGAGAAGGGCGTGATCGAAGGGGGCACTGCACACGCAATAAGGTGAGGGTGGGGACGAAGGGGAAAGTAGAAGGATACAAAACGGCGCCTTTTAATTATGTCTGGGAAATAATTCAATCCGGCGCAAAGGAAGAACGGAGGGGGGAGCAAGCCCCAAAAAGTAAAAATTGATATCGTCGCAAAGAACAGCAAGAAAATGTGGACAGGTGCCTCATATGCCCAGCTCAATGTTGGTTTGCTTTCTCAACAAAGGTCGGAAGCTGGTGGACTGTGGCATCATACTTTTGGTCTTCGGCATCTTTTTGAACTTAGGATATTCTTTTCTTAAGCGGAAACTGGAAATTGTGGACCAACATTGTATGTCGTTCAAAACAGATATTGAGTCCTGTGAAAAGGACGTCAGGTTAGTTTCATTCTTTTTTCCGCCCCTTCGAGCAGTGATGGAGTCCTTCAACGATATACTGATTCCATTAAATCAGTCGTACTCCCTTTGAGTCTCCGATAGTTCTTTACGGATTCTTGTGAAGAAAAGCCCAAACCCTTTCCTGTAAAGCGTGCTCTGTTTAGCAATGACCTGAGATAGGCAAAGCCAGCTTTACAGTATTGAGGAACGTTTTCATTTGTTTTCTAAGAAAGCCTCGGAGTGCGCATTATGTAGCGATATTCTGTGATGATAGAAATTGGTTATATAAGTATTGTAACCAAAACAAATTGAAAATATTTTAATTGCTACCAAATAAGAAAAACAAGATAAGAAAATTTAGCGGCTTCTTAGCCCGAGTATGCCCAAAACATCTTCTGTAAAGCGTGCTCTGTTTAGCAATGGCGTGAAATAGACAAAGCCAGCTTTACAGTAATGAGGAAAGTTTTTATTCGTTTTCCAAGAAAGCCTTCGAGTGCGCATTAAGCAGAGATATTCTGTGATGATAGATATTGGTTATATAAGTATTGTAACTAAAACAAAATTGCAAATATTTTAATTTCTACCAAATAAGAAAAACAAGATATGAAAATTCAGCAGCTTGGAAGCCTTAGTATCATATTGTTCAGATCCGGTGTTGCTAACAGCGCTACTTCTTGCAGATGGTGGGAAAGGGGCGCCAAATAGTCAATAAGACAGAACCCAAAAAATTGCATAGAATGTAGCACTGCTCCTTCGGTCGTGGCAGAGGGAACCTTGGAGCATCAGTGCCTTCCAGACAAAGAAACGTTGACCGCATATAATGATATTTCAAAATATCAAAAAGTATCAGGTGCAATTTTGAAGTACCAGCAGCACACAAAGAGTATGAACGGGAGCAAAAAAAATAGAACCTCGTCTTAACATTGCCGACAGAGTTGGTATAAATATTTGACAAGACATAAAAGTTGAGCACCTAGCGATTATAAAATAAAGACTCGCAACTCAGTATAGCCCAATCGGATAGCACCGCGCGCTCACCGAGTACCCTGAGGTGTAGGTGGTTCCTGGCCTCGGCGCCATGTTCGTTGCGCACAGTGCACGAATATCGCCCCTCGTCGTCCTTGCGGCTCACAGTCTCCAGCACCAGAGATCCGTTCTGGTAGGGCATCACGCGCTTGCTGCTCGGCAGGCTCTTGCCGTCTGTGCCACCAGGAACGAGAAGTACCGAGGATGTTTTCGAAATAATTTTTAAAAGCTCGTAATGCGTCCTTTGACTTTTGCACGGCAGCCTCAAAGCAGCAAGACTGTCACTCTTTTTCTTCGTGGGAAGGGAAATGCAGCAAAGAGGTAAAATAGGGGGGGAGGCAGGGTGGATTTTTTTTTTGATTAAGCAAACAATGTTGTTTTTTCAATGCGCAGGACAAGTGGTGTCAGCATTCCCACCCCACCGTTCATTTCGTCTAATATTAGTCCACGGTATATGGGCGCAGTTTGAAAGGAAATGTTATTGGTATGTAAAACATTCTTTACTAAATTAATTATTTACTAGAGAGAATATATTTGCAAACAGTGCGCTATCAAAGCGTTAAAATCCACATATGCATCTGTACAAACAAGTAAAAGAACCAGACAAACCAAACGCTGATTGGTTGCCTATGCCTACATAGCACACGCGGCAGCGTTATATTGTAGTTTTAGTAGAGGAATGCTTAACAATATAGCATTTCATTCTTTTAAAGGCCAGAAAATAAAATAACTTCCTTTGAGCTGTGGGCGTTTTTCTACACTGAGATCTGTAAAATAGCAACTGATTTCGTCTTGTCGCTATTGAGTAAGATCTTGATTCCGGCCTATAGGTTTCTACCAGGTCTCTTTAACATAAAATATCACAATATACCTCTCGACAATTTTTTGTCAGTACAGAAAAAAGGACAAAGTCGACACACGCCCTGTCTCCTTACTCAACGTGATGTGGTCCTCAGTGGCACTTAACAGCATCCTGTTAAAACACAGTAAGTTTGTTTTACTAGATATTTGATGTGTATTTATAACCTTACTGCAATTTTCCAACACTAGAGAATCAAGATGAAAAAAACCTTTTTGATTATTACAAATTGTTTAATCCCGTCTAGTTAGAAGAAGTTACCATACATGGCGCCGGATACACCCGTGACGGAGCGCAACACCCTCGCAGCGAGAAAAAGTAAGACAGGCGTCGTGCAAACAATAAATTGGCAGTGGGGCTCAGTTACAGACCCTACCTCCCTCCTTCTTTCTCTTGCTTTCTCTAACAGTCAAAAAAAGATCGCCAGCTATAATGGCTACTCTGTGCATTCATGTCACCTGAACATCTAACTCACCTTTCCTCCAGACCACCCTGGTCACTGGGTATCCGGAGTAGGGGCAGTGAAGCGCCGCCCTGCGGCCGGCCACCACAGTACGGTTGTGCATGGCATGCACTGCGGGCGGCCCCAGCACGTTGAGGCGGCCTGAGTGGGCGTCAGCTCCGTGCTCGTTGGACGCCTCGCAGCGGTACGCGCCGCCATCTTCGGGCCGCACCCGCGTAATGTTCACGAAGCTGATCACAGAGCCGTCACGGCTCACGTAGTCACCGACGCGAACCTGCCACGAGCACCACAGCCGCGCAACGCCTTTTAACAAGATTCTCTTCGAGCAGCGCTGCTCTGTATTAGTCCGTAAGTAAAAACAAAACCCTTCATTGCAAGGACTAACTAGTACGCACTTTACCAAATAGCTCGAGAACCTGCCAGCTTTTGTACTCCACGTGGCTTTAAATTCGAAGCTGATCCTTACCTTTGTTTTTCTTTCCAATTTCTCTGCCTCAGGTAGAAAGGAATAGGAGTCAATCAAGCACTTACTCGGGTGCCCTTCTTCCTCGAAGGAAAACAAACAATTCCTGTGCGCACAATTTGGCGTAATTGCGAAAGATGCTGTGGCGGCCGATAGAGGTAGGCCCATATAAAGATACCCATAGAATACAGGAAAACACACTCCTCCCAACAAGGGAGTACTCGAGCTCGCATGCACAGCATTTTTTTTATCCATTTCCTCCTCGCTTCTTCACTTTGGCCCTTCGCTTCTGAAGTAATGCAAAAAAACAGTGCATCATGTATTGTGTTGTCGTGAAAGATTTACGTGCATTTCGTACAGAACGCTCAAAAAGGGCGACGATATACCATTCACTTCTCTTCCAAAAGTTTGTAGCTTTTTTTTTCAAAAGGGGCCACAAATTGTGGGTTAGGGCGTGGCATGAACCGAAAACCTGCGATAAACAGTCGCCATACGTACTGCCGCCCGCAAACTTGTAACGGATGCTCAAACTCGTGACTTAGATTGATATTCACTGTTGTATTGACTGTTTTTGGCAACTGTGACCCGTCAAGCTTCACCGCCTTTTATCGCAGTGCTCTTGAAAGAAATAAAAGCTCAAAAACGGATTTGCGACACAGATCGCTCCTGGGTCCAGCACCATGCTAAGGTGGTTGCAGGGTCCCTGCTATCGTCCGCTGCTGCAGCTACATCGGTCAGCATGGTCGAGAATTCAGTGGTCCGCTGGGCGGAGTCATTCTTATTCAGAGCTATGTGATGGAACATTTGTTTTTAAGTTAGCGTGCGGCGTTAGGTTAATACAGCTGTGCCACACCACACTTCCGAAGGGGAACGATAGGAGCATGGTAAGAAAGAAAGAAAAACAAGCTATCAAAGTACACGCTTATGCAGCCCGAGTTCAAGACGGTTTAGCCGCTACCAAAATCATAGATCGCTGAAATGGTCCAAAAGCGATGTCTCTAAAGTGCTATATGGGCGTCACAGACAGTGGTCGCCACAAACAAAAGGTTGAAATTGATTTTAAGGGCGGCGCGAAAAAAAGAGGGGCAAAGAAGGCAGATGCGAACAATGGGACCGGTGCCGTGTCATTGTTCCTACCACTTTTGATCTGTCTTTAGAATTAATTTCAGTTGCGAAGCAATTAACACAAACCAAAGTACTAGATACTCTAACACACAACTGCGTAAGGAAGAGTTTCTTTGGCTAAACTGTAATGCATGAAGATCGCCAGTGGCGCAATCGCAAGAGTGTCAGGCTGTCTCCGCCTGCGAAAGTAACGATGCACTACATACCTCGAGGGAAAACCCTATATTATGACGAAAGATTGCTCCATTAGCATCAGACCCGGGGAAAGCAAGCTCAGCGAAATAAACTATAGAAATATAAAGCACGCAACGGCAAAGCGTTTTAAATTATTTTTAAACAGTGTATCCCCGGTGAACACCGAAACAGACTGTGCCTCCTGCTCCGCTGTGCCCCCCATAATACCTCTAGTTATCTCCGCGCTCCGTCACATTAGAAAACTCTCCCTTCGTGAGAATAAGTTCGTGCACGTTAATAATAAAATAGCTGTTACAAGTTCTTCGCAAAAAAGCTCTTAGTCCAAAGCTCTGTGGCGTGGCACTGTCAGCTGGTTGTCGACTCACCACTGACTGGCTTCAGAGCGGCTGTTGGTTGGCTGCGGCTTACAGTCCTTCTGATGATGGCTTATGTAAGCTAATCCGACGCGGACATAGTTGCAGGGCAAGACTGTGCGCTAGTGGGCGCACGCACCTTGGCGGTCCAACGCAACACAATGCACCAATTTGCGCAGGCTTCATCGCTGCAGCGAGAGCAGCGTACAGGGGACAATATGGACGAAGGAACCACGCAGAAATATTCGACTGCTTTTCTCATTGTGGCTTGAGGTTTCACTCATTCCTTCCCATTATCCGCTTGCACCTTTTTTATTGTACACACGGCAACACAACTACACGCCCAGACTTGAAAGTGGAAACGAGCCGATGAGTCGAACATGCTGGCAATTATGTGGATCCGTCCCCTGCTGTTCTTAGGCGCATCCATTGGCAGCGGTGGTTTTCAATCAGTGATCACACCCGCGTACGCATTGGCTCAAACGACTACAGAATGACATACAGCATGTTATGCCAAACGATAGATGACGGCCGCGAACAAGGCACCCATAAATGATGCAACGCTACCCAATGCAAAAACCTCAAAACGTCTCCACCCTAAAATGTTCTTAGCAGCGCCGAGCGTTCACTCTTAGTGGGAGCACCCAAGTCACCATGCCATGTGCTGACGCTTTACGACTGCGCTGTTTAGTTCGGGTCTTCCTCGGATGGCTGATCATGCCACGAATGCTCAATGTGCGCCATTTCTGTGAATATGCTAAGGGAGTGTTTTTAAGGCGTGTTAGCAAATCGAGGTATTCCCCCAACCACTTGTCAGCCTTGTGCTCATTGACACTGTGTTATCTTATTCTTTTGCAAGGTGTGCGTTTTCCTTTACTTAACGTGGTATTTTTAAGGGTTTCGTTGAGAGCACAGTACGGTGTCGGCGACTTCTTGTCGAGAAAATCAGGGTTGGTTCAGAGGTTTGTGATCTCAAAACCACACAGAACCCAGAACAATCAGACAGAACAACAGTGGCTACATCACTCAACAAATAATCATTGCGCTACTGGGTGGTTATCGTATTCCACCGCCGGTACATAGTGCCTCTGAAGAAAAAAAATACGATAGCGCAGAAAAAAAAAATATCGAGCGGGAACTCGAGCCACCACTTCTTGGCTCGTGAGCGTGGCGTTCAACCCCTCAACCACTGAGAAACGTCCGTTAAACTTGTTAAAAGAGAGGTCTTGTTTGTCTTGTGTTAAATAAAAATTATGAAATTAAAATAAATGGAAAACTAAATCAAATAAACGGACGAGCAAAAGCCATGTCTGCAGAGTGATATGCAAAAGGAACTCGGAAATTTATACAATCCGATGCTTAAGTTAGGCTTCGCTCCCCATGAACAGGAGACTCGTTGCCGATGCCGGGCCTAGTTGGCAATAGAAGTCTCGTCTATACCTGGTTTGCCGAAGCCCATACGCGGCTCCCAGACTGTGAGGAGTTCCCACTATTTCTTCGTAGATTTATAGCGTTTTCTTCTTTATGCAGGTTAAAATTGTTTCTAATTATTAGGTTGCTAAGTCAGTCAGGTTTAATTGCATTCAAATTTTATTCATTGTCAATTCAGAAGCAATGCTGTAGCTTTTCTTAAAGAAATAATTGGGTTGAGTGCGAGATTGCGAGCAGCATGAAGACCCAGCAAACCGCTTTTTACAAGCCACTAATAATTTTTTGCCTAAACAAAGTGGTTGAGACCGAACGTAGTATGCATGTGGAGGGAAGTGTACGAATGCCATATTTTAATACATGTTCTCATTTGACTGTTTCGGTGCTTCGAAAATTTGGCGTCACAAGAATATTTGGTTTGATGGCGCTTTACAGTTTATATCTTCAGCTCAAAGAAACTGCGCTGTCTCTGTCTCGATAGAACCATTTTTAACACTACAAACACGAACAAGGAAGTAGAAGAGATATTTATGAAAAACAAAATTCCTATAAACATTATGAGAGCCAATACATGCACTTAAGACAGATCAGGTAGCCCCGCTCTCACCCTGCTGGAGTCTTGAACCTGGACGTCGTACACAGACCACGTAATCTGGGGCAGTGGTGTTCCAGTGGCTGCGCATCGCAGTGACACTGGTTCGTCTCTGCGAACCACGGAGTCCTCAAAATGGGACACCAGGACTGGCGGTTCGGCTGCACAAATGTGCCGCAAGATAGCGCTGCCTTTTTCACTCTTTTTCAAAAGAACACATGCGGTGAATTATTCCACACCCATCACCAACACAACGCAAACAGGACTAGAATCACAAACGAGGTGGAGCCGACATAAAGCCTAGTCATTCGTTTGGCGAGAATTTAAAGCTGTGTCCCATCATTAGACATTTTTCTTATTCTCTGGGGGAAATGAACAACGACAACAAAAGCAGGCTTTTGATGAATAGTGGGACATTTTACGAGCTGCCAACACTCAATTCTCTCCTCGTAGGCCTCAAACTTCATTTTGTGGTGTCATTCACAAATGTGGCTAATAAACAAGGCTTACCGGAATGCAGAATATATGCCAGAGATTAACAGTTAAATAATGTTTCCATTTTTATTTGTATCGCCGTGAGGTAAGACACATAAATGAAAAAAATTGAACAATAAAACAGTTCCAGTAGTGTTGTTCATTTTCATCACGAAGAAATTCAACATGACATTTCGACTCTTTCGATACTCGTGTATCTTATTTGTAATTGAAAAAGGTTTGAATGCACGTTTTTGGCTCTGCTCCTCTTTTCATGCGTATTATTCACCTTCGCTTACGCTCAAACAGACACATCGTTCGTTTCGCCTCCTGTAACTACCGCATATGCAGGAATCTACCGGGGTACCTCAGCGGCAATGTAATTTTACTAATATTCACGGGGACTTAGATTCAATAATAATTAATGAAGGTGGTATCGTTCCGATGTCTCTCACAATGAATTTATTAATAGACCCTTTTTGGCTTTGCTCACTGAAGTCCACTCATTACACAATATAGACGTGCCGAACCCTGGCTTGTCGCCAAAGCTTGTTTCAACCTACAACGCTACCCGACACCAAAATGGTCTCGACATGCACGTACACTTGACGTGGACGTAGGCATGCGCCTGGGCGGAGTCCCTCTCGTTGGAAGCGTGGCACTGGTAGACTCCCGAGTCGTCACTCTGCGCCGCCTGGATCCGCAACGCGTAACGGTTGAGCATGAGCACGCGTCGGGAGAGCGTAGATCCGCCGTCGCTGCTTGACGTGGATCCTGAGGCTGCAGCGCTTGGACCAGTGATTGGATGTCCGTTTTTGGACCACGTGACTGAGCGCACGGGGAACCCGGAAACACTGCAGTTCAGTGTCATCGAGTCTCCGGAACGGACCTCCCGCGTCCTGGGCCACATCTGTACCTCCAGAGGCTCTGCAGGGAAAGATTGCCTCGAGATTGATGAATTCAAGGACGCAGACTTGACTGTTTGGCCGGTAATTCTGAACTATATTGACGTTATCGACGGGCATACTTCAGCAACTTTTCCAAGTTTCCGAGATATAATATTTATTACTGCCACTCTTTCCTTCAACATGTAAGAATTAAAACTTGTGAGAGGTCTTTATTTGGCAGCGTAAACTTCGTGAGGTAACCATACCGTTTACACTGCGTGAAGCATGCCTTGCGATAGTCTTGTTTTTTTATTGCACGTTTCACGGTTAGCTTAACCAAACTATCGTGAGCTGCTGCTGGTGGAAGATGGGAGGAACAATAGCTATTAATTTTCGCTTAAGGCTCTAACCTGGAGAGCCAAGCGAAGAAACAACATGAAAAGGTGCCGTTTGCGAGAACAACCTCTTCAAAATGGCACAATTGCTGTCTTGTTCATACTGCCAAATGCTGACAGAAGTATGCCATTCAAATTTATGCATCTGACTTTATCGATGCCTTTCTTTAATGCAAATTTAATAACTGTATCATTAAATGTATAAAAGTGAAGGAATTTTTTAATGTTTTTTTTTTCACTTCTCAACATCAGAAAAACAACCTTTCATATATAGGAGGCTACACAGTACATGGTAAACAAAAAAAGGTATAACTAGAGGACCAGTAACGCGCAAGGATCGTTATCCCTCCCATCTGGCATTTGCATTGGTGGAAAAAAAAGGGAGGGGGGGTGCAATGAGTGCGCAAAGAGAATAAGACCAATGGGGTTTTAAATTCACTTACGGTGCTAGATTTGAATTTTTCTCTGAATGTAGTAAAAACAAATACGCCCAAGTAAAAGGGCCCCGTTTTTATATAAGTGCAAAGGAGACACATTCTGTAGTTAATAAAACAAACATGCGTATTAATTAGAAAAAAAGGGAATATAGATAACAAATAACGCTGATAAAGGTTATGCACTTTTTCCTGTTTATTTTTGCATGCTATAACATAGTTTTATTTCTTGTCTCTTTCCTTTTTTTTTCTTGTCCCCAAAAGTTTTCAATTAAACAGCTTTCAGTTTTTCTATCCCACTGGGACCAGTAGCGTATGACGTTTCATTAGCGGTGAACACAGTTAATTTGGACGCTTTTTTCTTAATTTCATGCGAAACAAAATTAATTACACCCTTCCGCACTGTTTCTTCCATAATTGCAGCCGTTTTCCCGCGGAGTTATCGATTTTTTTCCCCGGTGCACATATAATTCTCTAAAGGCTGCGATTCCCTGGCCACATTAGGAAGTCCCACAACATTTAGTGCAAAATCGCGACTTCGCAAGCAGTCCCAAAAAAGGCGATAATTGTCTGAAGCCTCTCAGAAACCTGCAGAATATTGCCGCGACTGGGTTTCAAACCTGCGGTGACGCCAACACATCAGCTTTACTGGCCACTGCATGAGAGCAGTGTGCTATCGCCACAACCAATCTTGCATCGTGTTAAAATGGCATAGTTTAGTGCTGTGCATTGCACGTCGTCGTCTTCATCAACTTCCATCCGTGCGCAAAAAGGCACTATTAGCCTTCTATATCGCAAAATCCTCAGGTGGACGTGAAGCCTCTGAGACAATCACGAAAGAAAAGCAAACGCGCATAACTGGCTCTCTGGGTCAGTGGACACCACATTCGCTCTTTGAGCTACCCAGCGGAAATTGCAGAGAGATGTGTGCTGCTGCATGCGCTGGTAGGAACACGGCACTGACACAAAAAGCATTGGCCTTGACTACATTGTCGCAGAAACGCGGCACTTGAGCAATAGCCCGCCGGCGTTCATTTTATAATTTGGCAATAATAATGAAAAACTCAGACTCAGTTGATGTAGAGGAGAAGAGTAACGTGGTAACAGTTTGCTCCGAGTTGGATAGCGCGTCCGGGCATTCGTGCAACAACAGATGGCTGTGGTGTCTCTGCGCAAGAGCCTGCTTTCGCACAATTTATCGTGCTTAGTAATGCTGAAACGCCATCAATCGTTTTTTTTTTGTTGCGGTATCTTTTAGACTATGCATGTTGGAAAGACTCCCAGTAGACTGCCTTACAGGGAAGAATTTCTCACTTTAGATTCTTTGTCAAGAACGCTATTTCTTGCTTCCTATAAGTTCAAGTTATGAAACTTAGGAGGCTTTTATGCTTTTTTCACAGAATTTCAAAGTTCTACTAAGTGCTTTCGCCGGCTTAACTATGCACACTGACCTACGCAATATCCTAGATCTAAAACCGTTCCGTAGGCATACACGGTCTTTTGAAACACGTGACTCTTCGCAACACAAGCTCAAAAAGACCAATTTTGGTATGCTAACGAGCTTTCGCTTTATTCAGTATTATGCATGATTCTTACTAATGTATTATTCAAAATGAGACCTGGTCGTTCAATATTGCATTGAGTCCTCATATACACTTTTGAACTTAGGCACATACAGTTAAAAACCTCAATGCGTTTTGACTGTTTTACGTGTCTTAACTTCTTTGCACTTGCTTGTTGATGAAAATAACAGTGCGTACTGATGTTTCACTGATCCAGTCAAGAAACGTATTTTGTTTGGCAGTGTGTCTCGAAACAATTCCCAAGAAATGTAGGATATCTGCCGCAGAGGTAGTTTGCTGCAGCAGAAATATTATTCATAAAATCACGACCCACCCTAATAATCCCAATTATGACATTTTTTCATTAGCGCTGGGAGCGGTAACACTCTGCTCATAATGGTAATAGAACACAGCTCTTTTCTATGGGTCATAAATTACAAGTGCAACCTAAGTGTAATGTATTCTGATGTTGAAATATATTTCTATTCATTTTAGGGCTAGAAAAAGATGCTATGTGTTCTTTTCAGCACTAGCATGCATACAAAGAAACTGGCAGCAAACGACACTAAAGAATTTTTCTATTATATTCAGGATGAATTTGGTAGTTTCTGATATTTTCGGATTGAACAATTAGTTTAGCTGCTCGTTTTAATCCCGTTTCAAGGCGTCGAGACACAAATAAAGCTGGTTGTACATAAAAACAGGAGCAGAAACACACTCGACCTGAAGCACTCCACACGAAGCAATTCTCAAACTTATTAAGTGTCTCTCCTGCCAGTACAAAAGCGGTAATAATCAAAATAATGATGAAAACCTGGACAGGCCTGTCACACAAACCAATGACTATTTATCCGAGGCACGAGCCATGAAATCGCGAAGCGTTTTTAAGCGAGGAAAACTTTAGATAATATTGGTCTGTTTGATAGCGCTAAGTCCTATTGGTATCGAAGTCATGCAATCCTTTGAAGGCAAGCCCTGCAGCTTTTACAAGCAGGACAATGAGTCAGTAAGCTTTACGTATTGATTGCATAGTACGTACTCAGCAAAGTGCGCGCTGTTTACTTTGAGCTAATTGCGAATCGATAGCGGCTTTTAGCCTCCGTGTCCCGTGCTTCTGGAATAAAATAGCCGCCATTGTGTCTACCATTTCTTGCTAGAAACTGACGAAGGATTTCTTTGTTTAAAACTCCTGATTGCGTGTTTTCTCATGACAGTAGCTTTGCAATTGACTTGAACTAAGCCGCCTTTACACCGCTGTTCTTAGCAGCACTTGCTGTTGAGTCGACATCGTTTCTTGGTAGTGCCTGATAACTGCACCAGAAACCTTGCCTTCTCACACTCGCATTTTTGCCCTGATTAAATTTTTTCCGTCCTCACTTACGCACTTACCGCAATGGGGCTTCGGCACAGGGGAGGGGGAGGAATGAAAATGAGCATATTTGATTGACTTCAAGAAAGGAATAGGCCGTTTTAGAGAGCCATTTTGGAGAACGTCAAGACTCACATTTTCAGCAAAATCCAGCCTCTCTTTTGACATTTATAAATGAGAACCATAACCTTTAGTCTGCGCATTGTGTGCGTTAAAATTTTATAGACAACGGAAAACAGAGGGCAGCAATCTTTACCACCCGCCACGAGAAGTGGTATATGCTAGAATAATTTGTCAAGTGCAATTCTTCCACCCACCAGCTGCTCCTGGCTCACATTCCGACGCAGACCAAGCACGCGATTCCGGCTGATCACACACTCCTTTTCTCACTATTTTTCAGACAACCCACATGGCTTGTTCAGCACGCTGGCGGCCACGTGGCACTAACCTTTTTCCACTAGTCACTTTCGGTGATATTTTATAATGACCCAGTAGCTTTTCAGTGCACAAAAGCGTCACTAGCGATGTCATTTAGTGACAGAACACAAACCCTCTTTGATCATAGAAGGCCGTTACCAAAAATATAACGCGAAAGGACTAATAAAACAACGTAATAACAAACCCCACTCGGTGTCAAACAACACTATTGAAATGAAACGTACGTTATATTTTCATGTTGTAATTTGCGAACATTATTAGCCCAATGTATGTCTACACTTAGCTCCAGTTGTTTTTTTTTTTTGTTCAGTAGTCTCACTGCACTGCTAGGCTTTGCCATTAGCGTCAGAAGTGAAAACATTAAGTAGATTTTTAAGATTTAAAGCTACCGTTTAAAGAATTACAGCTTTAGCCGAGGCCCTCTTAGGTGGTCGATCCTGATTGGCAAGACCCAGAAATGTAATAAAAGCAATAAAACAGCCCCGGGTGTCACCTGGAATCCAACAGGGGCATCATTCAGAGAGAGCGTCCAGACACTGTTAACAAATTCTTCTCCGAAAATGAAAGGAAAAGAACACACGACTACTTCGATAAAAAAAGGCAAAGTGGAAAACAAAAGAGCGGCGTAAACGAGACGCGAGCGGTGTGCAGAATGTTAAGAGCCGCAGATGCGTAAATCTTGAGGTAGCCACATATCATATACCTTTTGGATGATTAATGTGAGTTCACTCAGAACATCAAGAAAAACTTTCGATCATTATACAAATCTTCACACTTTTCTGAGTATCTCTCTTTCGTTCTTTGAGTCGTTTTCTGCTTGCAGCTTTCTGAACAACCAGCAAGCAAGAAATAAATACTAACGGTGGGCCTTTATTCTGACTTTCATTCCCGCGTAGTTTTGTGTTTTTCCCCGCGAATTCCCGCCGAAGTGCCAAGCGGGGTCTCGAAATTGCGTCGATAAATCGACGTCGTTGGAGGGAGTACATTCAGTGCTAGGCGGTAGAGGCGGTGTTTCGTACCGAGCAAGGAAAGAGAGACTAAAATGAAAGTCGAGAAATATCAAAAAGGCAAAGCTTATCTTCTTTGTGCTATTCGCGAAAGACCGCAGAGGGTAACGAAGCGATCACCGGGGAAAAGAGGAGAGCGAAAGCGTTTGGGTTATTGCCAGTAATAAACAAAAAAGAAATTCAACTCCACACGGAAACGTCAAAGAAGCGGCACGAACTGCAAAGACCAGTTGACGTAAGTTCGCGAAGGTCATATTTTAACTTAAAAAGGGGGCGCAAGCTGGGGTCAGAACACTAGCAAGGGGCACGGTCGAACTATGAAAGATTAAGTAGCTATTGAAGCGGTCGGCGGAGTTGAGGTCGGTGCAATGGATAGCGAGCAAAAAGTGGGGAAATGGTTTTCTTCATATGCAGCTGAGGAAAAACCGAAAAATTGGAAATTATGTTGCTGGCAGTTTTCCACGAAAACATCTTCTGTTTATTTTCTTGCTATTATTTCTTCCTTTTTTTCACGCTTCCTTATGGAGAATCAATATCGGGACAATGTGCTAGATTGAGCGGTCACCGAGAACTACACTCACGTGCTCGTGGCCACTGGGTTTCCATGTCCGTTTCGCAAAACATAAATTATGATTACCTGATTTTAAGCTTAAAGAGCTCAAAGTTAAAGAGTTACAGGATTTTTTAAGCCCAGAACGTCTGCTGCCGTGGTGTGATACGAATACTAAGAAGTAAATAAATTTAAAAAGACGTAAGGGGGCTCAGTTTTTGTGGTGACACTGTGGTGCCCCGGCGCTGCCTGCGGTGTAAGTTGTTGCTAGTTGTATTACTTCAATGACTTGCGTTGCGTGTCTCTTTCGTGAGAATGTGGTTGCACATGACAATACTGTTATAATAGTTTGTATATTTGTAATAATAATATATATATTTGCAATATTTTAATAATTGCGTTAAATCCGGATCGATACTAGGCGATTTTTATCCAGGAGAATGCTACTTAAACAGTCTTCCGTCAGAAGGAACCAAAATAAAATTAAGCTTTGTTGTAAGCAACTCAATTCTTTAAAAAGGCTTCAATTTTATGAGTTGGATATAAGTAATTATAGTAATATGTTAAAAACTAGCGCGTAGATTTGGAACAGCAGCCCCCCAAAGGAGACTTCTAGTAATTCAAGCACAGGACGCAATAACCAGGTACCTGGAATGCACGCGCATGCACCATAACCCTGTTCGATAACGACTGCGAATCCGAAGTCTTCTTTCAAACCCTACTTTTGACTGACTTCCGTATTCGCACTTTTCCGCTATTAATTCGTAATTCATTTTTCCTGTGTAGAACTAGCCGCTTTTCGACACGTATTGAAATAAATGTTTGCCCAGCTGCTGGCTTTTTGTACTCCATGTACCGCTGCCCCGTTGGAGAATAAGGCATTTACAGTGCTCGGTCAATATTGCTTACAGCTTTTAAATATTCTCTGGTTGTATCCCGCCTTGCTTCCTATCTTTCTGCCAGTCACTCTTTTTTATGTATACCAGAGCATGGCTTTCAGCACGATCCAATGACAGATACCAAGAAGTGGATGACTGGCAACAGCGTAGTTTTCACCCGTAGTCTAATCTGGGTACTCGACTTCATCAGTAGAAGAAATGAAGGAAAGGTTGCAGTAGTGTTGTATATTTTAGTGCGAGGGTCATCTCTGGAGGAAGCGTTTGCTAAGGTATCGACCACGCTACAAAACAAAGGCGGGAAGGAGCCCGTTCAAGAAATCGTGCCTTGTGTTTTAGCTCATTTGATACTGTGCTTTCGTTTCCACATTCTAACACCTGCCGTAATCGCTCACCGGTGACGAGGACCTGCATCTCGTTCTTCTCCTCTGCGCCGGCGCCGTTGCTGACGACGCACACGTAGGTGGCGCTGTCCTGCACCGATGCGCGGCGGAGCACTAGGGTGCCCCCGACGAGCACGATGCCCGGCTCGGTGAGCGGCAGCAGCGGCCGCAGCCGGGCCCCGTACTGGCGGAACCAGCGGTAGGACGGCTGAGGGTGACCTTGCGCCTCGCACGGCACGAACAGAGTAGAGCCCTGGGGGCCTTCCACCTGGCGGCTCCAGTGGATAACCTTGGCCGGTATGCTGGAGTGTGGCTCTGCGAGAAGTGCGATGCAGCAAAACACTTAAGAAACACAAATCTCCTCACATATTCAACGTCGCTTGTTCATCGCATATATTGAATTGTTCAATAAAATCTGGATAAATTACAATCGGCATCGGGGCACGTCAAAGTTTTATGTATTTTAGTGAGCGAGAAACCGTATCAGTTTTAATACCAAGAGGGCGATACAAACTTGAAAGGATAATACGCTGGTTCAAATTTATGAGTGCAGTTTCGCGGCGCCAGCTTTATAAGAGCAACATTTGCGAAGGTGTGATTTATCTAAAAAATTGTCAAGTGGTTTGTTGAATGCGGCTGCTACAATCATATAACCTAGAGACCGGGCAATTCGGGAAGTGCTTTGGGCTACTGTTGTGAGATTTTGAAGTTGGAAAAGTTGTGTGAATTTAACGCATAGTGCCACGGAAGCAGATTAGAGATAATGTAGGCGACTCATAAAATTGAACGTGTGTGCGCTTCCGAATAAAATTCACTACAAAGCGCATGGCTGCATGCAATTGTTGTTCTGTACAAAGGAACAAAGCCGAATAAACATTAGCGATGACGTAGACGACGTAATATCGTGGATCCGGATGGAGTATACGAGCTACCACTGAAGCCAGTGTAAGTACTGACGCATGTACTTCAATGAATTTTTTCAGGCGTTTTGGAGCGTGTAGCACAAACTTTGACCGCACCACCTGTTCTCCTAATAATGCACATTAGTTTCTAGGTTAACTATGGTTCGTCATGCGATACTGTACAGTTCCTGTAGTGTGTTTCGTCTATCTCACTGTATACAAGTCATGAGGCAGGGAAAGGAAAATCATGAAGAGAACAAGAGAGGAAGGTAATATCGAAGAAATATTGTCTGCTTAGAATTATAAAAAGCAATGCAGGCACAATAAGCTGATTTTAATCCCGGAAACTGTGCTCTCGTAAAAAGGGATTTCTAGGAACCCATGTCCATGGTCTTTGGCTTTATTCGAAACAGACTGCTCTGCTAAAGATCTTTCGAGCGTAAACACCTTTCACATATATTCCAATGTGTGTGAAGGAATTCAAAAGAGTGAAAAAATTCTGTATCGCGATTATAATTTAGAGTCGATGGGTATAACTGTTCCGTGAAAACTTATCTGCTTTTCTTTCATCAGGGAAGTGCTACAATTTATTATACGCTTATTTTTCGCGTAAGGGGACGTGTATCGGTGGGGGTTGTCCCTGTCAGGCAGCAGTGTTAATGTCGGGAAACGTGCGGCTGGAACAACATCACCTGTTGACCTTTCAGGTCCTGTGCATAGATTCAGCTGCAGGAAAACAACATGTATTGTCGCTTTTTTGGGTGGCCACAATGGTCAAATTGTTGATTCCAGGTACACGCCACGGTGGCTCAGCGGTTAGGGCGCACGGCTACTGATCCCGAGTACTCAGGTTCAAACCGGACCGCGTCGGCAGCGTTTCAATGGAGGCAAAACACAAAGGCGCGCCCGTGTTCTGTGCGATGCCAGAGCACGTTAACTATTCTTAGGTGGTCTAATTTATTCCGGAGCCCTCAACTACGGCGCCTTTTGTCCTTTCTTCTTTCACTCCCTCGTTTATTCCTTCCATTCGGGCGCGATTCGGTCGTCCGCCCAGATGTGACACAGATACTGCGTCATTCTTGCCCCAAAAACAAATTTTTCATCTCAGGACTCAGCCCAGGCTATGCGGGTTATTATCAACAGTCCCCATTGTAGTACAGTCTTCTTTCTAGCTGTGGTTAGTGTGTTGACGAGCATATTGCACGTGTTTCGCTGGGCTATGAGAACACAACAGGCCAGATAATTTACTATTGGCCGGATAAAGGAGAAGCAAATGTCAGTGCACCAGTCACACATCTGAATCACCGTGTGCCAATGATAGTTACTAGTCAGAGTACCAGAAAGCGGCTGCCATGGAGTTCTTTAGGGAACAAGCGTTTGGCTGCTGCTGACAAAAACAGAAGAATGCAGAGCCAGTGACTCACTGCTGGGCTTTATACCACGGAGGCAGGTCAACGGTTTTTTATTTCAAAAACTGTATTTATCTCCAAGTATATTTATCACACAAAACCTAGCGACATGTTCGTAATGGGTAGCGCCTCTTTTTATGAGAACCCCGTTTCGTGAGTCGTTAAAAATATTGTTTCATCACCCCATTATTATTCATGGTAACGTGTTTTCAAAGAGGAAGAACGAGCGTCATCGTTTACATGTTTATTTACGGGAATGTAAACTAGACGGCGTGTAAATAACGAGCTTATTTTTGTTTCACTTTGAGTCGCACCTAAAACAGCTAAAGAACTCTCAAAAGCTGACAACTAGAAGTAGACCACGCACATTCAACTCAACTACTGCTCTCACGCGAAAGCCTTGTGTCAGTTGTGGAAACTACAAATGAATGAGCAACACTTTAGTTATGCATTTTCCTAGCTCATGTAATATGCAAAGAGTGTTACTATCTACTTTCATAAATAATATTTTATTGTGCAAAAGCTTTATGTTTCAGAAATTCAAAGTTGGCTTGGTCAACAGAAGAACAGTAGTAAAAAACTTTCTTGCTTAGGCTACATGGCGAATAAGAAAACATAGCCGAACGCCGCCATTGCGCATTTGAGTGTAACTTCCCCCAAGTGGATACAATCAACGGAGAAGTGAGAACACGCAATGGCTTGGGCGAAAATCATCCGGATTACTGCTCTTTTTGGGAAATGCAGCCATGGTAGCTTATTGTTTTGTTCTGCATAGCTTAGCAGCTGTGCCTTTTCTCAAAGATATGGCGAGTGCATGGGCCATACGCTGCCGGTATTCTTACGTTCACATCCAGATTATCATAGGATAGGCGGCTACTGCTTTGACAGCCTTCTTCTGAAATAAGATTGCCATCTGCGCTGAGATAGTTGCGCAGGAGAGCTTGTTATGAAGTTTAAAGGGGCATTGACAATTGTGGCAGTATGTGTCCCTATAGGTCAACGATGCGATGTCACATCATGTAATATAATGGACACGACCAGTAATACACACAATGACGACATCACCTGGTCAGGCTAAAAACGTCATCAGATAGAGATCACGAGGTTTCCGCATGGCAGACCTTTTTCTGCTGTCTTTAATTGCAGCATTGGGGTCTACGGCTTGTTTTTTTCTGCTTTTTTGTCTGGTTATCGTTTTTTTAGGCTACTCTAAAACATGAACAATAATTGAACAACTGACGAACCGGTTATGACAAGCTTCCCTGCTGTGATGCTGCTGGCGACAGCACCGGTGAGCGTGTCCTTGGTTTGGCACTGGAACGAGTGGTGACTGTCCTCCGGTCCCGCGCGCCGCACGTGCAGCTCACCGGTGGTGAAGGCCACGTACTTGGAATTCTCATCTGCATCGCAGCCGAGAAAAGAAAATGGTAAAGACTCGCGCGCGCTCACACGCAACCGCCTAGCCGACGATCACGCTATTATGAGGAAGGTAAGCCCCGTAAGAGAGCAGAGATGGGTGGCGACGATCGATATGAGGCTCTGTCTCCCGGAATGAGGCAGAGGAAGGGGAAAACTTGGGAACAATTTCTCGGAATGCGTTTTTGGACCGCGGGGAAAATTCGAAGAAGCGAGAATGACTTCTCAGTATTAGTATACTTTTTTTCGCAGCTCGTGTGAGGCTCCTTTGTCGCTTCGTTCCAAAAACTCGGCCGATATTTCCCAGCCGCCGCTTCTAACTGACGCTGTTTTGAGAACAAGATATCAAGAACTAGCGTGTGTGAATTTCAAAGAACAATGAGTTTCTCTCAGATGGTGCCCTACTTTTCAGCCAAT
Source organism: Amblyomma americanum (assembly GCF_052857255.1). Lineage (NCBI taxonomy): Eukaryota > Metazoa > Arthropoda > Arachnida > Ixodida > Ixodidae > Amblyomma > Amblyomma americanum. The sequence continues at coordinate 133,085,440 of NC_135500.1, forward strand.
ATAAGCCACTGGATATACTTGTCAGAGTGCTGCAATCAGAGGAAGCAGTATTTTTGTCAAAACTAAAAGCGATTTTGGAGACGAGGAATTCACATGATTGATGTGCACAGGCGTCATTGCATTGTGTTTAGCAAAAAAAAAAAGAAAGAGGGCGTACACGTACAATAAAGATTCTGCGCAATTTAATTTTAAAATGTAATCATACAGGAAGCTTCGGGCTCTGAACATTATTTTATGTTGTCATCTGAAACCCTAACGTCATGTTTACTTCTACTCGCTGTATATATTTTCCTCGTCACCGACTTCAGAAGCATTTATTGAGGGGTCACTCCAGATATACGTATTTGAATGTCTGTGCAGAAAAGTGCTTATTAGAATATATATTATTGCTTTAAATTCTAGAACTTTCTTTTAGTACTCAGTGGATAAGGCGTTTTTTTTTGCTTACTTTGAAAATTAGGGGACGTTGATTACGTGTCGCTGAAGCAGGACATGTCCGTCTGTAACCAAATACAAAAGGAACTCTTTTCTGAATAATTATTGAATGGTGGATAACCTTATTTTTTCTCCATCAATAGCAAAGCTTTCTGCGTAGCTTCCTCCCCAACTTAGGGACGGATCTGGTGTAAAATGTTCATGCATAATATATTTATCAACATGCCATATATCCTTTCGTTTATACGGGTTTAACGTCCTAATGTGACTCAGGCTATGAGGAACGCCGTAGTGAAGGTGTCCGGAAATTTCCACCCCCTGGGGTTCTTTAACGTGCACTGACATCGCACAGTACACAGGACTCTGGAATTTCGCCTCCATCCTAATTCGACCGCCGTGGCCGGATCGAACCCGCGTTTTTCGGGTGAGAAGCCGAGTGCCATAACAATTGAGCCACCGCGGCGGCCCATGCCATATTTGAGTCTCATGCCTTAAAAGTGTGATTTTGCGTCCAAGGCTTGTGTTTACGAAAAAACCGCTTTGTCCGCATTTGAGAACACAGTGGCTGCACCACCTGTATAATAAGTACTTCTCAGAGCGTCTGCAAAAACTGTGCAGTGCGCTGGCACAATAATTCTTAAGATGATAATTCCTAAAGACGTCAGTTCCTAACTACTACGAGTTGACATATTTCTACGCGTCATGCTCGTGCAATCTACGCGACGTGGAAAGCCAGCGAATGGAAACAAAATATGGGTCCAACAACTTTCGTGTAGTAAATTTAGAAATTAAGTAGCCAGCCTGGCTGTAGCAGTCAAGCGAACTAAGCTCAAGAAACGGTGAGACTTACCAGGAATTGCTTGAACAGAGATGATGAAGCCGTCGCTGCGAACCCATGACGTCACGACAACGTATTCTTTGACGTAGTTAGGCACGTGGCACCTCAGCACGCCGGTGTTCATGCGGATGACGAAGTCGTCGTAGACGCGAATCTCGTAGTGCTGCTGCACGACTGCAAAGAGAGACAAAGAAGAGAGCACAAAAACTGCTATGAGAATAACGAGAAAGGAACTCTCGGCGCTTTAAGATAGTACCACGATGGGTTCTCTGCGCAACGGATTCGTTAGTGCACAACGCAGAGTTGTCGTCTGAGCTAGCAGCATGTAGTCAATGATAAGAGCGAAGCAGGATGTCTATTGACGCAGTGGCAATTCTTGCTGTAATATTTGACACCTGTATTCAAGCGGGAGTGTATTGGGATTCTGCAAATTCTAAACTTCGGTGTTTAACTTCCCAAATCGCCACACGAGCTACCAGGGACAGCGTGGTCTTGAGTACTCAGGATTAATTTAGGCCAATTATATTCAGTAACGTTCACCAACATTGTACAGCGCACGGACATCTTTTACGGCTCGGATCTATTGAAGCGCGGCCACTGCAGCCTGGATTGAACCCGGGTCGTTGGGCTCAGTTGCTGAGCACCCTATTCACTGAGCCATTCCGACGGCTGTTTAATAGAATGTAGTGTTAAGTTCTTTGTGCACTACATAGAGCACATGTAGGGCACAAAAGTTTACGAAGACAACGCAAATATCCTCAAACCGCCTTTATTCAATCAACATCGCAAGCATTAATAGCTGGGTGCAATCATCCTGAATTGATGTTTGCGTTTTACCAACCCAAAGTGACACAGGGCGGCCATTAGGGACGCGTAGTGTACCGCTCTTGATTACTTTCGGCTACTTTTGGTTCTGCACGTGCGATGACGTCGCACAGTAAACTGGCGCCCTGGGTTTTACTTCCACCGTAACGAGGCTGCCGTAACTTGGATGGAGCCGCTGTCCTCGTGATCGTGAGCTGATCGTGCTAAACGCTAGTCGACGGCGCCGGGTTTTAAGTGAACATCGCTATAAGTTTATAGGTGTGTCACAGCTACTACTAGATCGTTGTAATTGATTGCTATATGTTTGTCTGCTGTTTATTTATTTGCGAGATTAAACCATAGTTGGCGAAAAAAGTGCAAATTATTTTCAACAGAGCCATGGGGCTAGGCGGTATTGGATGTCGGAGCAAACAAGCTCACTTTCGCTGCAAGTGAGGCTGCATCACTAATCGTCATAAACCATAGAAAAGAGGCAGTAGCGAAACAAACATTAAATAACTGCACAACTGAAACATTCCTTAAGTGCTTGACCTCTTGCAAAAAAAAAGAAAATGAGCCAGGTAATGGAAATAGACTGCCTACTGAGTGCATACATAACTTGTCACAGATGGGGACATACGACAGGAGGAAAGAATGAAGCTATGAATATCAGAAGAATGAAGAGATACAAAGAGAAAAAACAGAACGAAAGAGATTGAAAGCAGAAAGAAGAGATGTAAAGTTCAAAGTAGCGACGCTTATGAGGCAACTAGTAGTAAAAGGAGAAAACAGTTAACGAGCGAATCATCGGTTGGGCCCTGGAGCGAAATGACACCTCGCGTAACCGAAAATTCAAACAAAGCAATAATTAAAGTGGTGATCTGACACTGTTTGGCTGCTTGCATTTTTGTCGCCGTTTCACCCGTCCCTTCCGAAGCGCGATTCCTCATCGACCATCGTGCGAGCAACGTGCCAGACAGCATTCTCTTCGACAGGAGCCGTTCACTTGCGCTCGCTTTCGGTACGTAGAGCCTTCATTCTTTTATTTTACTGTTTGCAACGCTGACTTGTGTCTACGAAAACCAGGAGCCGAGAACGATATCAGCGGTGGACGCCGCAGTTTGAACCGTACCGTGTTCGTATCTTCCACGTCGTCCTTTCAGCTTCTGCAACAACCTCTTGCTCGGGTGTAGGCGCAGCGTCGTCGCTCAGAAGAGAGGTGGACAGGGTGAGTCCCATAGGTCCGATTCAGAGAAACGTGTTCCAGCCCTCACGAAATAAACCTGCGCTTCTGCGTTGGACTCCCTCGTTACGACGCTGTAAATCTGGGCCGAATAAGTGAGTGCCGCTGTCGGAGGAGCATGGCTGGCTTGACTGGTGGCAGCCGGAATGGCGGACAGGCGCAGTGTAGCCGGTCTAGAAATCGTCGCGCGACTCATAAGCGACAACTTCGTTTCTCAGCTGCTGTGCATTAACCGAGAGGTGGCGAGGAGTGTGAGGCCGGGGATGCCAGGTTCGTGCAAGCCTCTGTATTGTGCGCGTACGACGCGACCCCGCGGGAACACATGAGAGGATGTAATGGAGGCGAAGCGACATTCTGTGCTAAAGGTCCCAGCTACTGCGGCAGTCTTGCTATGAAGCACCTTCTTCGCATAGTGCTAGGACAAAGAAGCTGCAGCAGTGGAACGGGGCACAAAGGTAATGAATACAATTCTTGGCTGCAAGGTTCTGGAAGAGGTTTCGGGGATAACATCATGTGCACTGCCATACTTAAAGAAAATATATGCTACAAAAATCATCACGGTAGCTCTGGTTTGCAATATTTTTGGTTCAGTTATTCAGGTGCCCATATTATGATATCACATGTGTTATGTCGTCGTGCTGACAAGTATATTTGTTTGATCGTGCCCACATGTGCGTCCACTTTACCTGATCTAAGCCACCTACCCGGGAAGCCCTGTGTTCTTTAGGAAACTGATCCTACGACAGGCTACCATAAAGCATGGGCAGAAGTTTATTCTCGTGTACACAAGGAAAGAGGGACTCAAAGGACTACTAAGAGTAACACGAACGTTTAGGCGTTTGCTGTTATGTAAGAGAACAGAATATCTTACAGACATGTTAAGATATTCATTTTTCCGGCCAACCTCTCTGCCTTTCCTCTCAATAAATCCTCTCTCTCTTTAGAGACATGTTCAGTGTGATGGTTTTCTTTATTTTAATTTACAGATGAGGACTTCGTGATAAGTAAACTTAGTGGTTGTAGCCGCCGCGGGGGCTCAGTTGTTTTGGTGCACGGCTATTGGCCCGTATGACGCAGGGCCGATCCCGGCCGCGGTGGTCGCATTTAGAGGAGGTGAAATGCTAGAGGCCCGTGTGCTTTGCGATGTCAGTGCACGGCAAAGGATCCAAGGTAGTCGAAATTAGACAGAGCCCAACAATAGGGCCTCCCTCGGCTCGCTTTGGGACTCTAAATTATGTAAACAAAACTTAGCTGTTATATGATCAGTGTCCAAGCGTCGAGCGCGTCTCCTCGTTGACTCCTTTTCCCTGAGGACTTCCTCACACGGGGAGCGCTTAGCGTCGCCGCTCCAGGTGCTGACTTCGCACAGGGTAAGCAACTGCCTCGCGAGCTCTTGGAAGTCGGCGGTCTTCGTGCCAAGTTTCGTTATACCGCAATCCGTGGAATCAGGTGGGATCAGGTATCCTTCCGAGGGCAGTGCGCTTCGCTGCACCTGGGGTTTGGGGTCTTCTGGCCTATTGTGCGGCGCCACTCCATCATCAGTTATATCTGCCGTGCGGTATATGGCGTCCGCCGCGCGTTAGATCGCTCCCGCACACACATCAACGCATACACATGTATACACGGCGCTCGTTTTGCCCGTGCTCGGAGGCGACGCAAGGAGGCGCGCGACGAGGGAGGCCATTGCTGTAGACGACACCGCCGCTGCCGCCTCCAGCGCGTAACTGAAGAAGGAGCTAAGCACAGCGGAAGGTTAAAATAAAGGTAGCGAGAGAGGGCCCTACTTATGTCCACTGCGGCGAAAGACTGCGACATCGTTACAAGGCGCGAGGACCCAGTTCCTCAGCAAGCTCTAGCTTTCTGAAAGCGGCGTCGTGCCCTCATGTTTGCTGGGGGAATGTTCCGGAAGACAAAGTACGGGCCTGCGAAAACCCTGAGAGGCCGACCGAGAGCGCATGCCGCCTTAAAGTGTTGGCCCCAGAAGAATCGCCGCCGCCCACCCAATCTTATGTATGAGGCACCGATAAAGGCTCACTGCGGAAAAGGCAGAGGAGGGTGGGAAGCTTCTAGATGATGTCAGGACGGCGCTAAAAGAACAAGGAAAAAAGAGGCCTCTTTTGTCCTTGTTCTTTTCGCGCCGTCCTGACATCATCTAGAAGCTATGCGCCAACTAGCCCAAACCAAAGTACTTCTTGAGGGTTGGGAAGGGCACTAGAGAGGCGAGAGTGTAAATGAAGGGCACGAGCGCTAGCCTTGTAATTAGCCCGCGCCTTTGACCAATGGCAGCGCAGAGCGCACCAGCCGGTCAATTGCAAAGTGTGTTCCGTATATGGCTTGGCGAGTGCGCGATACAGAGACACCACCCACTGAGGTGCCGAGCAGCAGCGTTCGACGTATATTTATTCCGTTTCTTATCAATTCTTAACAGGCAAACTTACTCAGGCTGTCCGCGTCAAAAATTACACCTTTGGTTGTCAATTTGATTGACGTTTTTTTAGCGTAATTTGGCTTGCAACTATCGGACCTTATGTGTGATGCTACCATATCTGCATATTCTTTTCAACATTGCCAATTTCGTCTTAAGAGCCATGCAGCGTCCGCGCTGTTTTAGACGCATTAGGGTCACAAGAGGCGAGATTAGTGTAAGACACGGTTGCTTCGCGCATTTATTAACCGCTTGCAGTCTACTGAGCGAACGATATGACTGTTGATTCATTTTGGATGCATGTAACATGTCCACAGGTAAAGGCCATAAAGATACGGCGTAGCATTTCCAGCGATGCCGCCTTGGATTGTTTTTGCATGAAATGACAGCTCTACACCGTGAAAGCGCAGTTCGGAAAGAGTATTTACAGTATTCAGCGGCTTCATATGAGCCACTGCCTTGCCTTCAGTAGATTATTCGGTTACAGTAGGTGCGTATTTTGTTCACTGTAACACTTCAAACAGTGTGTCTGAATATTAAAGAAGTGAAATGATAAATAATAACAATGAACATAATTTATTTCTTTCTTTTGTTACATTTGAATTGATCCACAAGCAAGGTTATTCGTTAAAAGATCAATTTCAGCGCAAAAGTAGCCGGACCGGTGAAGGAATAATCATGTTGCTCCTCGTGGTACCACTTGTAAAGTGTCAACTCGATTCTCACTGCACGGAATTGCTCGCAAATTTCGGGCATGCTTTCGCGTGCTGCAAACCGTACAGCGAAACCTTCCATAACCACTTTTCTTCTAGAAACAAATGCAAAGGTGGAGGAAATTACAGTTACCTGCATGCAGCAAACCAGCGACTTCTAGTGGCAGGAAGCTGTCTATATGCACTGCAGACGACGGTGATTAGGTCACAGTGAGTTAATCGGTGGCGCTTTGTCAATGGCTACGCAAGGAATTTGCACAGGAAACAGGGAGCTAATCGCTCAACTGCATCGCAAGAACGAACTGTGTTTAGTACCAACACTGACTTCTCTTTTCAGCATCTTGGAAGTATGCGTCACCTCTTTGAACTCTGCTTTGTTGTGGCCTCTCTGTACCACTCAATCTCTTATTGCCTACAAGTTAAGTAGTGCACTGTTAACAATGCCAGTGGGCACGGCACAAAAGTAATAGTAAAATACCCTTTAACAACGTACACGTTACAGCGCCATCAAGTTAGCAATTTAGCAGGAATGATGCTCATATTGACACGGACTAGAAGACGACAAAGTGGGCAGTGCTGTGGCACGGACGCTCGTGCTAGGTCCACCGCCATTGAAACAAATCAACACCATCTGCGATCACGTCTGGTTCTTCGGCTTGCCGTCACGTAACAATATCATTAGCACGTGGTCATAAGTGTTTACCTCAGGATATACAGCGTTCGATGATCGATAAGATCATATATTCTACGAAATTTTTGCTTATCTGCCTAAAAGCACTTTATTCCTTCATGTCTCTCCTGGGTGTAATACAGACGTAGTGTCGAGCCAAAGAAGCAGACAGTCATGATTCCGAAAATGCGGAGCTCGATATTTCTTTATCTGTCCTGCCCTGTGTGACTGAGCGTGTAGCAACGTGCACTGGAGTAATACTGGGTAATATTCTGCAGGTAAGGCGCGTACTGTGAGAGACTATGAAATGCATATGTATGAGGGTCAACAACACGCACGTGACGTATCATGCTACTGAAGAAATTACAATGTCGGAACCTGCAGGCGAACGAAAAAATCGTTAGCCTCCGTGAGATGTTTATGCAGCCTCTTTCTACAATACAGTAACAGATGAGGTTTCCTGCAGTAAACGTCGCAGAAATGAGACGTGTGGACCTAGTGGCCCATACGCTTTTCGGTGGACTCGAAACAGCGAATGACAGCGCCGGGCCAGTGTAGATTTAGCTGGCCTTGGAGCCGAGCCACAAGCGGGATGCAGCCACCGAGGCGAAGAGCCGTCGACGGCAAAAGAGGCGTCTCATGCATGTGAAAGCCAAGGGGGAACTAAGCTGTAGCTGAAGTTGGGTTTACAGAGTCGTAAGCGTCGAGTGAGATTTTGTTGCTTTTTTTGTTTTTGCTAGTACACAACTCATCGGATAATTCAGCTAACATGCAATTTCAATGCACGCGCATATGGCGTCGTCACTGTAGAGAAAGCACGGCTCGCATTTATTCAGCTTAAAGAAAAACTTGCGAATAAAGGACACGTTACGAAAATGCAGACTCAATAAAAAAAAAGATGGCTTTCGGCGTAACATACAGAAAGGCACAGACGCAAAACGGCAGAGACTAGAGTAAAAATATTCAGCTTCGTACAAATATTATAATGTGTTATTTAGCACAGCTTGGGTACTTTTCTTGTCTTGCGTTTATCATCATCATCATCATCATCAGCAGCAGCAGCAGCAGCAGCAGCAGCAGCCTTACTACACCCACTGCAGGGCAAAGGCCTCTCCCATGCCTCTTCAATTAGCCCTGTCCTTTGTCAGCTGCATTCACCCTTTGCCTGCAAACTTCTTAATCTCATCCACCCACCTAACCTTCTGCCGCCCCCTGCTACTCTTGCTTTCTCTTGGAATCCACTCTGTTACCGTTAAGGACCAGCGGTTATCTTGCCTTCGCATTACATGCCCTGCCCAAGCCGATTTCTTTCTCTTGATTTCGACTAGGATGTCATCAACCCGTGTTTGTTCCCTCACCCACTCTGCCCGCTTCCGGTCTCTTAACGTTACACCTATCATTTTTCTTTCCATGGCTCGCTGCGATGTCCTCAACTTAAGCTGAACTCTTTTCGTTAGCCTCCACGTTTCTGCCCCGTAGGTGAGTACCGGTAAGATAAAGCTGTTGTACCCTTTTCTCTTGAGGGAAATTGGTAAACTGCCGCTCATGATCTGCGAGAACCTGCCATATGCGCTCCACCCCATTCTTATCCGTCTAGTTATCTCTCTCTCATGACCCGGATCAGCTGTCACTACCTGCCCTAAGTAGACGAATTCCTTCACAACTTCCAGGCTCTCGCTGCCAATTGTGAACTGCTGTTCCCTTGCTAGACTTTTAACATTACCTTGGTTCTCTGGATGTTAATTTTTAGACCCATCGTTCTGCTCTGTCTGCCTAAATCATTGATCATGATTTGCAGTTCGCCTTCTGTGTGACTCAGCAAGGCAATGTCATAGCGAATCGCAGATTATTTAGGTATTCTCCATTTACTCTTATTCCCAACTGTTCCCAATTCAGGCGTCGGAATACCTCCTGTAAACAGGCGGTGAATAGCATTGGCGAGATCGTGCACATGAAAAACAAAAAGATGTGTTCTTAGGGATTGCTTTTGTTCGACTTTGCAGCTCTGTTTTTGTCCCCCGCTATCATCACCTTCTATCTTCAACGTTCGATTTTTGGAAACATTTTCTGAATGGATATTCAGATGTCTGAAATTTTGAAATTATCGCCATGCGGTGGGCATCTTGTTAAGGTAGAGACCTAGATGTATATACACTGCAAACAGTCGGGTATGGAGCCGTATTTTAAACGTATTCTCAAAGTACTTTTTTACGCCTTCTTTATCATTTTTGTATCATAAAACGAGCAGCGTCGCTCGTTTTATTACTGTTCTTGGCGCTTAATCGTCTGTTTGGCGCCGTTACACCGCAGGTTGAAAACACCGTTAACTCAAGTAAAAAATGAACCAGCTAGGCCTGCTAACTGAGAGCAATCGATTATTTTGTACAAAAAAGTAAGAGCTAGGACAGCGGAAAATTGAGACAAACCAGACAAAGTGCCGGAAAACATATCAGCTAGGAAAACGAGGCGACCGCACGAAAACTTGTGCAGTTTTCGTTGATTTATCGAACGACTTCGCTGAGTTCCAAGAATAAACTAAGAGCAGGACTGGCTCGGACAGTCGCGCGTGTCCAGTTATATAGATAATCGAATCGCGCTGCAAGTGGCCTAAATCATGCAGGAGAAACTTTTTGTTTGCGCTACCGGCTGGAAACATCGACCAGCGCAAGGAAATTTTGTGGGCGCCCTGGTAAACAGAAAGGTAAACAGAAGAGCCTGTCGATAAGCTCGTGCGAGTTTCACCTGAAGATACGTATTTAGATGACCAAAATACGTCTTGGCCTCTGGTTCTGAGAAGTCTGCATAGCATAGAAAATTTTGAAATAGTTTCTTGTTGTGGAGTTAGTGCTTACTAATATACTGAGGCTGTCTGGTAACGTGCAGCGCAAAGGAAGCCGCCTCAGTTCCGATCTAAGCAGTGCCAGAATTTATATATCGCTGTACATAATTAGGGATTGTGTTTTTGCGAAAAACTAGTCCTGTTCAATAACGATAGGCGAATGCCGAAAGAGGAGGAACCGTATAGTCGAAAATAAGTTGATGCGTGTAACAGTCTTCATAATTAGGCCCCTTGTTAAAGCTACAGACTTATGACTTGTGAAGTTTTGTACGTTTTCAATAAATGCACCCAGCGTGGATGTAAGTTTTTTTTATCTTATGCGTCATCAAAACAAAATTAATAAAGACGTCAGCGCACTAAGATGCGCAATTACTTATTTAGAGCTTACTTATAAGAAAACACTGCAATTATTAGATCAAATTGGTCAAGCGCGTTCTTTAAAGTGCCTCAAAGTAGTAACTCCAGCATGTCACTAAAGCGCGAACACAACAAAAAAAAACAAAAAATGAAAGACAGGAAGCACATCTGTCGGATAGTTTGGCAGCCACACATGCACCTAGAAGAATCGTGATCATTTTCAAGGTACTTCTCATCCCTCAGCGGATGTTCAGTGGAACGCAGGCGTAAAAAAATCATGGCGTGAAATAGAATGATGCTGCGGAGTGCACTGAACCTGCAGCTCGTCTTTTATCAACAGTGTTATGGCCTCCCATTGTTTCGAAAAATTCATACAGCAGCCATAAAAGGCCAGCACAGCTTCTGAAATATCGTCGAATTCATATTTTCTTTAATAACATTTGAATTGGCGGACATTGTCAATGCACTTCTTGACGGCATGCTCTGCACTGTACTGGACCGATTTGAGCCCCTCAGAAGCCAGCGTGCTTTCCAAAAGCGATGGCTTTCGTGCCAGCTTCTTCGGTTAGAGGACATGGTTTGTATAAACGCCATTCTTTGCTTTCTTAATTAGGTTTTTTTCTTTCCGGGATAAGGATACACATACGCACAGGTTCCTCGAAAATGAGGGGGAACAAAAGTTTGCGCCAACAAACGAACTGTTCCATTATTTTTCTACCGCAGTCGAAAAGGACTTTTGGATATTTACGTCAAGAGGTAATCTATATCGATACGAGGAACAACTGCGTTTGCCATGCATAATTTCGAAGAAATCATTAAATTTTTTCGCAAAATATGTTGCCTATTTATTGCCCAGACATGTAACCTTTTCGCGGAATTTGCATGACCTTGGCAAACAGGCGGGGTTTCTTCCCCGTAATCATTAAATACACACAGTATATTAATTTATCCTGCAACTGTCGTGCAAAAATCACCTCCACGTACATCAAGAGGGAGAACCGTGCACCCTTTCAAGCCTAATAAACACATAACGGTTTCAGAACACTACGGAGCCTGGAGTCTCGTTTGGATTACTCGGCCCAGAATGCCAAAAAGACCGTGGCTTGTGTTCAGCCTTGACGTACACCGGCGCGACAGGACTCAGAGAGCGTGTCCCGCTTTGATTAATGGCGCGGGCTGGGACTCGTTAATTAGCCGAAAGGAGCATGCCTTACATTGTGCGCAAGCTCGGAGTCACCGCTACGTAGTTAGTGAATGCGTGGATTGCGCGGCAGGCCTACTCGGGCCTTGCCGGCGAGCGCGAGGCACTTGTGCGCACCTGGACCCACATAACCAATTGCCATATTATCTGCGCGTTGCCGAGTGCAGGCGAGGGCGTTTGCTAGCTGGTGCATTCGTGCTTTTCTCGACACGACGCCTAATCAGTCCCACTGGCACAGGAAAGAAACATCTACTCGTTGATCATCAAAAGAGAGGGCGATAATGCACGCACAATCAGTGGCAACCGAAGAGCGAATTATTGCTCGTATTGCGCAAGCATGAGGAACGTTGTTAGCAGACTTATTAGTGCGAAAGGACTACACCAGGCGTACCAACCCCGAGCAAGAATCCTGTCATCTTTTGTTGTCTTGTGCTCCAGACAAGCTTGAGTTTGCCTGAGTCACTCGGGTAATCTCGGGTAAGATTGGATGAGTGTCACGCAAGGTGCAGCCGATGGGAGGAAGCTCGGGTAAGTTGTGGTGATCGTTGCCACAGCAGTAGTCAACGGGAGGCAGGTTGCAGGTGGCAGTTATAATAATGAATGGTCGCGAGAAGTTGCTGGGCAAAAAGCAGCTTGGGTAGCAAAATTAGTACCGGTGGCTGTGATAGGAACAGCCACATGCCAATGCAGTGGCTCTCCACTTAAGAGCTGACCAGCTGCGCTGGTAGTGGTATGAGGACTCGCCGCCATCTATGAACGTATTATGCATATATGGGCCTTAACCCAATAAAGCTATCGCGTCATATCGTTAAGGTAGAGCTTTTATTATTATAAATGTACCCACCAAATGAAGAATGAACGCCTGCTTTTACACGTCTACTCTTATCTACGTTTAACCCGTATCACTTTTTATTGCAAGAAGAAGGAAATTGGGTTTCTCTTTCGTTGCTCTGTCATTAATGCAATTAAGCAATCGGCCATTCAGCCAGTAACAACATTTATAAATCAACTAATAAATTTACTAAAAATTAGGCAAAAATGTTCAATCAAGCAATCAAAGCATTCTCTATGTATCAAACTATCAAAACTTGTGGAACGCAGAAAGCAGGCCATCATGCAACCGAAAATTATGTTTTCGCATTGACTTGATAAAACGAAACATTTCTTATGTAGAGTCGTGGATAAAGTCTGCGGGATGCTTATTCTCCGAAAAAAAGATTATTTCAATGTAGCCACGATAGTTAGCCAACTGAATTCATTTCATTGGATGTAGCATGCATTTCCCCTCTTTGTGAAATGCTTTTCGTCAATCTAATTTGCCCGACTGCGCAAACATTTACATTGTTCCCTCGCACCCATATGCTGCAAACTTTTGACCATGACTGTAGATCAAAACTTTAGTAGGCTTGTCTACTGGGATTTCATCTGTGTCTGTTTAAATATGAAGTGTCTAGGTCTACTCTTGTACTTTTGATTTCGGCTGCTACGACCTTTTGTCAGATTGTATATTGCGATGTTTCAATAATTTATTTATATACATTTCTCACCTGAAAGCTCGTATGCTGCGTGTTACCGAGGGTTGTGCGAGTGGTCAGAGCGCCCTACTCGACAAGAGCAAACGTCCTGATGATTTCATTATTATTATTCGGCGCACAAGGCTACCTAGACTGGACATTCCTATATCAGAAATAACCTCGCTGGTTCATAAATATAAAGCCTTGATTAGTCTTTGCTCTAAGTGCTGCAAAAGAGCATTTAAATGCGTTTTGGTTCCAGAACATTTCTGTCCCTTTCCGCGGATTAGCGTTCGAACATGGCAAGACAAAAAACTGCGAATGACGTGATCGACCGTCGAGTGCAATTTGCCAAACAGCCCTTTGCGATAACAAAGAAAAGCGGCACTTCGTCCCGCTCTACAATCGAATGTTTGCATTACTCTTTTTTTTCGCTTGGGGTCTTTCCTCCGTCTCCTCTTTGGCTTCACATTTTGTAGCTCTCTCACACGCGTGCGTCTGCAGACAAATAGAAGGACCCATTTTAGCCGCCTCAAACGCTTGCTCGCGTCGGAGTGAAAATCGATATGTGCTCAACGTGTGGAATTGTACGAATCAGAAAAAAGAAGAAAGTTGTCGGATGGAACAAATGAAGCGCCTTTGCATTTTCTGAAGGAGATAAATAGATTATAAAGAAGCAGGGATAACAAGATACGGTCTTTCGCACCGGTAATTGGCATACCGGGAGACATAATTGAATGCATGAACTTCGGCGCAGACAAAAGAGTAAAGCGGGTAGCAAAGTGTATTTGCATATTCGGGCGGAATTAGGCAATGGGACGGAGGAAATATTGGTGAAAGACGTGTAAAAATGGGCAAAGCAAGGCGCCGCCGCACAGATCTCGCTTTCGTTTGCAATCGTCTCCGGAAAAGCATAACTCAACATAAGTAAGAGAGCCTAAAAGAAAAGAAAGATTGCGAAGTGAGGCGTTATACAAATATAACGAGGTGCCCACTGCTTTGGAGCACCTATTTATAAGGAGGAGTAACAAGCCTCGCGTAGTCCGCGTGATCAAAATTTTGAGCCTGCACCGTGAAAGTTCCCAGTTTTTTGCTTGAAAGAATAAAAGTTTAAGAAGAGAATGTATAAGGGGAAGGATTTGCATGAGAAATGAGTCCGGTCATATACGGCTGCTGAGTAATATTGGCGAAATTTAAAACAAGAGGCGAAAAAGGGAGAGGGCGGAAAGAACAATACGTTTATTTCGATAGCCTCGGATACTCAACTGATTCTACTGTATTTTACTTCTTACAAGTAGAAATTGTAGGTGCAGGTGCTTTGTGCGGTAAGCATAACGTGGTTTTATGGTGAACGAGAATGGTGAACAGATGGTGAACGAGAACGTTCTTATAACAGTATTACTGTGCCAGACGGGCTCCGCAAGTTATCAAAAACTGGCAGCTACAGACATGCTTTAGCTCTGCAAATATAATATTAGATGGGTATTTTGTGTGCAGCTGACGGTTCAGATCTTATGCCTATGAAATGTGTGCTAGACCACCCTGTTGAACGCAGCTCCAACTCTCTCTGGATACGTAAAAACAAAACTTCTGTTGCTGAATCCTCCAGTGTCACAGCAACTCTTGGCAAGTTACGCGTACAAAAAAGGGATATTGATCTTTTGTTTTCCTCAAGATATTTAAACGAAATATTTAATGAGTTAAGAATTGCCGGCGTGATCACCTATAAAATGTGTTAAGAAATTTTTATCAGAACATATTAACAGAGTGCGGACAGGTAAGGCCGAATTATTTACCGAAAGCTAAAGTAGTAAATGTGTGCGGAGCGTAATGCATAATGTTTTGCGGTAGCTTCGGTTTTTTGCTACTCGGTCACACTGTTTTCTCTAAATTTTGCGGAAACAGTCATTTGACACGAATCCTCCGTCAGAAAACAAATCACTCGGAAGCCGCCACCTTAAACGCGTTCTTTTTGTGAGACCTTAACAATTTGTTGCATGACAGCTGTGCTCGGATTTAACAATTCATGAGGTAGCACCGCGTGATTGTTTAATTTTTATTGCTTGATGAACACATTTTGAAACTACTCTGCATTGATACACTGACATCCTAAATAATGTTAAAAGTAGTTTAATGTTATATCAAGATCACTCAACCAATCGTCCCATCTGAAATCGTTCGGCTGAAGGAAAATGAAGTATACCGTTACTAAAGAACAGCTAGTACGGCGTGACAAGTCTTCAACATTCACTGGCTTGACGCATGTAGCACCCGTCGTTATGTTGTTCGGGTTCAGAGATGCGGCATGTATCTCGCTCTAAAAATAAAATTGTTACCGCGAAGCGAGCCGCATTTTAGTTCAAAATTGAAAAAAATGTCCTGGTTAGCTTACACAGCCGCAGATACACGTGAAAATATATTGCTTCCTGCCGTGAAAACGGTACTGCTTCGCAGCAAAACATTTGCTGCTAAAAAGCGATCAATGACGGGATCCCAAGCTGCCTGCTGTCATAGCCCTTGCTGTGACCCTCGTTGTGACCCCGCAGCGATTTCAATCTCGCCGACTGCCTCGCTCCCACTTTCACGGGGAGATTGCAATCGACCAACCATTTGGTCGAAGGCGACGCAGGCGCAACGGAGATTTCCGGTCATCCACAACGAATGTCTTACAGAAGCAAGCGAAAAACGTAGGCCTGTGAGAAAGACGTCCGCTACAGTAAGAGCCGCTTTTATTTCTCTTAGCTTCGGTCGAAGAAGCACTTCAATTTGATAAGGACTTGGAAAGATTTCTTGTTCCCTCTTTCTCTTATTCCTTGTGTTTATTTTGGTGCTTTCTTCCTTTCTTTTTTTGAAATCTCCGCGCTCGATGCACACAAACACATGTGCCGAAAACATGACGCAATAAAGCCACTGCCACCACATCAAAGGCGAAGACTGGCGCACCGCTCTTGTACAACGCGAAACGGAGGTTCTAGCAGCGCAATCTCTCTTCGTCGCTTGACAGCACATTAAGTTTACTCACTTCTTGTGCGCCAGCGCTTGTTCGCCTTGGTGATTTGTGGGAGAGTACAGACACGCTCAGTATTCTTGTTTTTATATTTTCAATCAACTCTTTCCATACATTATTTTTTTACTTGCTTCTCTTTCCATGATTCCTGGGCGTCCAGAAAATGATGATACACACTTGAGTTTGACTTTTATCGACATTTATGTATTTACAGTTCCCCTCCAGCCGAGTTTCTATTTTTCCCCGCTCCTCTTTGAGGTACGCAGGCGCGGTTCGTCACGTCGCAAGTTCGTTTTTAAAAAGCGCCGTGAACACACAGGCAAGAAGCCGAAAATAGTCACGAGAAACGTGAAGAAAAAGACAAATACTAAGTATAAAAAAAGCTGAAAAGAGAACAGCCACATACCTCGCGGATACTCAAAGGACACTCCCACTAGCGAACACAATGGGCACGCATCGCGCTCTTGGGAATATGTATCCATCTCTCTCAAAACGCTCGCGGCTACAGTTCAGAGAATATTACAGGGAGTAGAGATGGGCGTGGGGACGAAACGGAAGAGGGTCTTTTATTATGTGTGCGTTTATTTTTCTTGGTAAGCTTCCGCTGCTCCTCTCATTCTACTTCTGTGTTGCCCGAAGGGAAAAGTGTTCCGAGGCGTGGTGTATAAGCGTACGTGAGGAAACGCTGCCCTCAGTTGCACGTGTGTCTCCTAGTGCGAAATGCACTGGCTTGGGAAATGCAACTGCCGGGATATTTTAACAGTGCGTTGTTGCTGTTTTGGAACAGTATATAAACGCGCGCTTTTAGTAGTCGAAATGGGTTCCATGATGGCGGGCATGGATGTAAGAATAGTTGTTTCAGGGACTACAGCATTATAAGTGGTGCATCGTGCCGCACTGCGGCCATCCACTACGCAGCCATTTCCGAGTGTCATCGTACCACAGACGTGGAAACCGTTTTACCTATTTTCTACATCCTCACGCTCTCGGTTTCATAACGTTTTTTCCTGTTTTCCTTTTTTTCAGCCCACGTCGATTGTATGAGTCAGGAAGAGGTTCTGGCCTTTTCGCAGGGCGCACGGTTGACCACGATGTAGAACTGTAAATTTTCTGTCGTGTAAAAGACTTTTCATTTGAGTCGGCTTCGCCCAGCGAACTCGTTGTTGGTAGCAGCGATGTTGTGAGGATGGAGGTAAAAGGAGAAGTAAGGAGGCAATAACCGAAAGTAATGATGGACGACTTTCATCCTATTTTTCCGAGAAAAAGACTCCGTATCAAGGCTTTTGGTAGCGAGCACAACTCTGCACAATGTTTTCTTACATATTTATTTAAAATGCCTCCCTGTGACACTACCGAAATGTACTCTCGTTTGGCGCTCCCCAGCTGTAATACAATAAAAGGTTTTACGGTTTAAAGTCCCGAAGCGACTCGGGCTATGAGGGTCGCCGTAGTGAAGGGCCCCGGAAATTTCGACCACCTGGGTTTTTTTAACGTGCACTGATATTGCACAGTACACGGGCTTCTAGAATTTTGCCGCCATAGAAATTGGACCGCCGAGGCCGGGAACAAACCTGCTTCTTTCGGGCCAGCAGTCGAGCGCCATAACCACTCAGCCACCGCGGCTGCTTCATAATAAAAGGATTTCTCGCTCTTTTGTACACGAGTTCATTTCTGCCTCGGGAAGCATTTCCTGCTATTGACGCTGATAATTCTCTGGTTTTTACTTTTCTACATCCATTCTTTTCTTCCGCACCCCAAGTGCAGGTTGCGTTTCTTGTTATTTGTTATTGTCAGGCAAATCATACCGGTTGTTGATTTTCAGTTTTCCTCTTAGGCAGAATTCTGTAATATCTGGTTCTGATTCCTTCCTTGAGTGACCAGTCACATTGATGGCTATGCGCCATTTTTTAAGGACATTAAAACGACAACAATAGGCTAATGAAGCTAATTTTCAGAAAGGCATTGTGCTCTGTCTATTCTGCTTGTGAGCATAGATGCAAAAAGAGACGACAAGAGCATTAGATGAACAAGAGGTAATAAAGGTTCACACAAGGCTTAAATTAGCATGAGACAGGCGACTTCAGGGAATCAACTCTTTTGTACCATAGCAAAATAGCTAAGAATATGCTTTTTATCGTTACTTCGGCAGCGACCAAATTGCGTGTCTTCCGCACTAAGCTATTTTATGCCTCGTAAAACGATACAGACAAAACCTACCTTGGGATTTAACAGCAGCCCACATATTTCCATATTTAGCACATATGCAGGCCATATGAGCGAATTGTTGCAGGTTATCTCTTTTATTCGTTTGAAGGCCACGGAGATAATCGACATAGCGCGCTTACTTGCCGTAGGTGTACCTTCAACTTAGGAAATTGCGTGCAGCAAAATGCGATCCTCTACCACCCCAGGCCACCAGCCTTACAGAAGTCAAGAAGTAACAATGAGTAGAGAAAAAAATAAATATTTGTTGCGCGTCCAATCACCTGAAAGTCTAATTTCGCATATTTTCACATTCATACTAGTACAAATACACCGTAAAAGCGGCAAACAAAGAGCCATTATCTTCTAAATCAAGAGCCTCTTATAAACTCCATGTTGTGTTCCTTTGATCGGCCCTTTTACGTATCAAGAGCGCGTAAACAGTTGCGCTCTCTAGCGAGAAGTTCTTTTAAGAAAACAGAAGGCCTCACAAGCTACCGTCCCTGGAACGAAAACAGATGCAGCTCGTCAACTCTCCCCCCCCCCCCCCCTCCTATGTCCTTTTAACTGGAATTCGTCATTTTCATTGATTACAAGCTAATCACATGCTTGAAGCGATGACTTCATTTAGATTTTTATGAACCACACATATAGTAATATCATGACGACCGATAACGCTTCAGCCTAAGCAGGGTCAATCCGACAGACGAAAATATGAAAAGAAACTGAGCTCATGCTGCCCATTTCCTTCCACTTATGAACTCTGAGATCCTTGCAACAAAACATGGCGAAGTATACACACAGTACAAAGCAAGAAACTAAATAGACGAAAAGGACTTGCAGAACTGAGTGCGTTCAGTACGTTCACCTGCAGTAAAGAACTCTTTAGCCACCGCGGATATAATCAACCGTGTGCGATGTCTAACGCAGAGATGCCGCGAATGACACTAACGAGCTTTTGACGAGCTGATACCCATTTCGAAGCGAAGCCGTGCTTTGGCCGTGAGCAATTATTCGCCCCGTGTACCAAGAGAGGCGCGGACGCACCT
Organism: Amblyomma americanum; assembly: GCF_052857255.1. NCBI lineage: Eukaryota > Metazoa > Arthropoda > Arachnida > Ixodida > Ixodidae > Amblyomma > Amblyomma americanum. The sequence goes on from NC_135500.1 coordinate 133,104,737, forward strand.
GCTAATGCCAATTCACCTCATATGTATATAGGGTAACACGAGGACCAGATAACGACTACTCCACTTTTTTGCAATAGCTGAAGGTGTTCTAAATAACGTCATTTATAGTAGGGTCAGCTAGCGCTATGCCACGTGGAGACGCTGCAAAGACAGTGCGCATTGAAAGGCTATCTGTGGTGATATATGCCGAAGACCGCAACTAATTTTACCCGAATGTTCCTTAAGCCACCATCACCCTAAAGAAATGAGACGTTGCAGAATGTTAAAATTGACGTGCGCGTAGACAAATGCGGAACCAAAAATATAGAAGAAAGGTCACAAATGGTGCAACAAAAGAACGCTTTTTTTTGTTGTGCAACACGGTGACATTGCCATAATTTTCCGGATTCTCCCCGGCAGTAAAGATGGTGTTCATTCTAAAGAAAAAGGTGTTGTGTGCCTTTCGATCCCTGCTAGTGGGGCGTACTGTCCTAACTCGATGTGGTCTGAATTTTTCGTTAAGAATAAAGGATTTTAAAAAAAGGGGAGAAGTATAACCAAGAGCAGTGTGGTGCGACATTCGTTGAACGTTGTCGACATTCTCGAAAACGGTACGAGATTCTTTGAACATAAAAACTGCGCAAAACACGCGACACGGGCACTGCGATCGTCCCGTGCGCTTTTGTTTCTGTTTCCTGTCTTTCACGCGGTTTTTCCATTCAAAGAGCAGCATATTACACGCTTTCCAGTTGCACAGCCTTTCATTGTCGTACATTAGCTGCCTTGTGAATAATGAATTTTCCAGCGCACCAATCCATTCCGCCCACTCTTGTCCGAAACATTCATGTTTGAAAGCGAAAGCTTTACTACTTCCTTCCGTAGCTTCTTCACCCTGTGCGCGAGTTTGAATTTAAACCGAGCAGGAACCACGTGACAGCTATGACGTCACTCAGTCACTGTCGCCACCGCCGCCGAAACCGATCGTCCGCCTCTCTTTCTATAGGCCGTCGGCGTTCATTGTGTTCATCGGTGTTGGCGTTGACAACGTTCTAGACTCCGATGATTTTGAGGAAAGGAATGGCGCATAACTAGCTCTATGGGTCAGTGGACGCCTCACGCGCTTTGAGGTACGTGGCGGTTATGAGAGACAGATGTGGGCTGCATGCATTAGCCCTGACAATGTTGTGGCAGACAAGCGGCACTGCAGCAACAGGCCGCAGCGTTCATTGGGTGACCAACATCTCGCGATCAACCATTACCTGCCACCAGCCAGGGTGCAGGGTGGGCGCGCTGTCCATCCATTGTGCTGAGCGCACTCAACGTTAAACACGTCATGCCGTGTCTACTTGCCCGTTACACGCTGCAGCTTTCGCTCTCTAAACAGGTTCAGCAGTCGTTAAACCACTGGTTTATTTTGTTTTTATTTACACGTCATGAGGCAAGGACAATTTAGAAGCCGTCCCGCAAACGGACTACTTGCTTCCACTTTTGCGACATGAAGAAAACAACGAGCACTGGATGTTGGATGTAAAATGTGACGAAGGAAAAGATTGTTAAAAGAACTACAGAAGCAGCTCTGCTTACTTTCTAATTAAAAAAATTAGGTGCTATCTCTAGACTTGTTTGCAGGAAGCAGCCGGTTTCATTTCTTCTTCTGCAATCATTTTGAGAAGAATTATATTCTTCTCTTGCGGATAACTTTTGGTGGGGAAAGCTAACATTTCAACCTAACATCCCAACCTCGTTGGTTCCTGGTTTCGCGTCTTCCGTTTGCAAGGTTCACTTCTCATGAGTTGTCATTCCGTTATGAACCTAATTTTTGAGCGTGCTTTCTCATCTTGCTTAGCTTTTGTCAGTCACCAAAACACTAGACTTCTCGTATTCCATCTCAAGTTCCCAACTCTGGACGCCAGTCGGCGCGGAAGCTTACGTCTCCGTATCCAAGAAAGTATTTTCTACCAAATTAAGCGCAGTAGCCGTGTAATACCCTGACCTGACTGACTCCGGCGAGAGAATGGCTGACAATAAAAGAAGACAGGACGAAGAGAACGGCAATGAAAATTTATAGATGCTGAGGTGTCAGACTTAGGCGACTTCTGGCTCTATTATAACTTCTTCCATCTGCCAACTGACGGCAGTCAGAGACGAGCAGCACTCACGTGCTCAAGGACTGAGTTATGTGACCCAGAATACCAGCAAAATGCGTTTCTGTCCAGGCCGACAGAAAAGAAATCTCCGCAGTACGCTCTCATCGCTCAGGGTTCAAAGACACGAGGGGGCAATAGATCATCTATGCTGACTTCCCCCCGACTGCCGTGTTAAAGCAGGAGAAAGTTATACGAACAGGAAGGAACACGCGAAGGTAAGATCCACAAAGGAAAGAAGAAAAGCCACAAGATTCAAAAGGGCAAGAAAGCCTTATCGGATCCTGTGCAGTCGTTTGCAGTCCATCTTGTCTCGCACCACGAGAAGTGCTTCCGCTTTCCGAAAATGCCAGTGTACGGGTCATTAAAGACGGACCCTCACGGCTCTCCTGCCGAGAAGCACTGCTCTCTTTACAATAAGAAATACATACGCTAAGATGTAAGAAAAATGATTGTACGATTCTTGTTTAATTCTTTTTCGAGATTTCTTGCAGTTTTTCCGGTGGTTATTTCTAGCAATTGTTGCTTCTGTTATTTCACAAATTTTTTTTTTCAGGGCAGTGTGTACTCACATGCCTAAAGTAAAGCATTTCAAGGCGATGTTAAATACAAAAACGCTGGTCCAGAAAATGTAGACTGTGCTGCAGCAATTTCGCTGGAAAAGAAAATATTCATTTTTCGTGTATGGATAAATAGCATTTAGAATCTTCAGATTGAGTATGCCCAAAAAAATACAGCAAATTAGGCGTAAAATTGTAGGAGCCAATTCTGATATTTAAAGGCGCTCGGTAACCACGCGCAATTCATATACTTTATAATTTGCGTTCCTAAGTATAAGTTAAGAAATACGGCGCGGCTCTTCCATTAGCAAGAGATGGCTGAAGGGACATTACTTTAAGATAATGAGTGGCGAGCATTGTAAGCTCAACAAAAAATCACCATATAAAACTCCTAAATTGAGTCAATGTTCGACCGGTTTAATTACTATTAGCTACATCTGAACCGAAATGCGACACACCAGCAGAATATTGTGCGGAATTGGAATAACTTCAACTGCCCTCCAAGACCCAATCAATAGATGCAAGGTACGCTCACAGCACATGTTTCAAGCATGTACCTGCATATTAGTTGCATGAAGACGTAGTTTGACGTTTTACCTCCACAACATAACTTTATGGCACTTAAAAGCTGATGTCTCCTCATTAACAAGAGTGCGAATGTACTCCCTTGTTTAATAGAGTACATAGCCCCAGTTGGCTTTTTATGAGGAATTACCATCCTGCAGTATTCATGCTCTCATGAAACTAAGACTAATTAATTAGTTTTTCGCATTACTTTACATGGAATAGAAGCTAAATATACAAAGAATATCAATATTAAACAATACAAATGCGCGAATACGAAGCAACTCAGTCATCTGTTAAAACTGCAAACGCCTTATAGCAGGATAATCGATGCTTCTGCACAAAGACCCTATGCTCAAAGGTATGCTTGAGTGGCAGGCATGACACTTCGCCTAATTCAAAAGCAAATACAGTACTTCTTCGCAGGCAGATACTCGGAATGAATTGCGTTTTTTCACAAAAAGGAACAGTATGTTTGAATGTGCCAATAATGACGGGTCCTAAACCTCACGTTCACCCACTGATTTTTTCTACATATATACTAATAGAAAAACCACGTATGTTGAAGCAATGAATTAGTCACTACTGAAATCATATGCGTAAAAAAAAATAAAAGTGCACATTTCTCTTTCAGAAACAAAGGAAAAATTCACTGACATAAGAGAAATCCATTTTTCTTCCGTCATCAACAATGAGACGATATAAATCAAAAATTCAAATCAGCACTGACAAACTATGCCTTTATCACGATCACTTGTGCATTAGTTATTTTGGCTTCTCTGTGTTAAATATTGCATCAAACAGGTATGCATGAAATAAATAACGATATAATAGCGCTACGAAAACAAAGCAACAGCACCTTTCTGGGTCAAGCGCAAGAAAAGAGTGTGCAGTGTGCGTGGCAAAGCACAAAAGAATTACTTTGAAGCGCATGAGGTGCCGGCTACTAATAAGAAGAAAATCCAAACAGCGTTAAGTTAATGGTAGAATTTTGTAGACAAAATAGAGAAGCCGTATTCATGGCTAATCTCTGCCCAGGACACCACTGAAAATCTTGCGTTTCTCTCGCTATACATCATTCCTGGATACTCAGCCCACATCGGTTTTATTAAACGGCAGTCAATGATATAATTAGAACGTCACCTCGCAATTGCCCCTTATTTATGAAAAATGTGCTGTATTTTAGGCAGCTTCGTAGTCGCTGTATAACCACTCGTTGCAAAATCGGTAAAATTTTCGCAGTGTTCTGTTTGCGCACAGGGTAGGAGAGCAAATAGAAAGGATTTCCTCCATTCAGATGTCATCATCATCACCATCATCATCATCAAAACAGGTTCCGCTTGCCCGTGCCTACCGCATCTGCCGCAGCTACCGGCGGCTGCTTCAAGCCTGTGCACTGCAGAAGCAGCATGTATTGACCAGCTGCGTCACTGCTGGATCCGCGTAGTAGCATAAAAAATATTAAATTAGCCTCGATAGGTTTCTCGCGCATAAATGCCGCATTCGGAAACTGGCTAACAGGCATTGGGCCACGGTAGTAAAGCGCGAAGTCTGGGAGTCGATGGGCACTGCCACTCAATGCACTTAATAGCATGCAAGTTACTGCGTTCATTCACCTGAACTTCAGGATAGTAGGCTGATAATTGCTCAAGGAAAAAAAAAAGACATGTATCTGCAGACGTACTTATCACCTTGAGCCGGAGTGCACGGGGCGCCGACTGGTTCACTCGCCCCCAAGGAATGCGTTTTTTTGTTAATTGCACACCATGTTTAAATGGCGCGTTTTGTGATATTTAATATTTACTTGAAACTGTTTCTTGATATGACGACGTAATTATTTCATTCGAGTAGAAAGAAGTCTGGTAAGTTGTGTCAATCTTGCGCGGTCGCGTTGGTGTGCTTAGAATAGCGTACGTTAAGTGTGCTAAACGCCATATGCTTTTTCATTGCATCATGAATGTGTCATGCTTCATGAGGTAATACATGATCGCGAAGCTTGTTTGGAAAGAAGCAGCCGCAGGCGTGCTACTAACAGACACGTGGCGAGATTGAGAGGGGACGCGGCCTGAAAAGTGTTTTCGTTATTCATGCATGCGATATGTAACTAAACTTGGTGCAAATATGAAATTCCTACGCTAGTTTCAGTCATTCCTTTTATATATAGCTATACCTGGTGCAGTTCTGGGTAATTATAATTAACACCGTCGTCAAGTCTCCACAAGCTAGGTCTAAAATAATTGAGTAGATAGTGCGCAGTTTTTTTATGCCAGCATGTGCATAAAGCCCTGTTCTGTATGATGACGCGATTAGTTCTTTTTCTATATGATCAGTACTTATGCATGCATAGTTACATGAAAACGTTTCTTACAAAAAATAACTAACACAATACTGCATGTGTAGGGAAAAAAATCGAGAGATTTATTACGCTCCTCAACGTCTCAGGAATAGTTTGCGACAAATGGAATCATTTGATTTTCATGCGAATTACGGAGGTGAGTGATCCAGTCGCAGAAAATGTGAGAGGTCAGAAAACGAACCCTAAAGTTTATTCCCTCATTTATGGCATCTTCGCTTTCGCTTTGGTCAAAGAAATGCGGCACTGAAATCAAAGAAATTACCTCACAATTTCTGACGACCACACTTCTAAAAAGCGTAATTTATAAATTTGTACACAATATTTTGCTATAATTTTTCGTCACGAAACTAGACTTCAGGGCTAGGAAAGAAAATAATTCTAGAAATCAAAAATTTTCATCAGATCGACCAGCTTAACAAGAGGACAAGTCGGCCTGGCTGGTGCGTGGTCATGCGGCTAAAAACAGCGCTAAGCGAGACAGGAGATCGGGGACACGACTCTGTCCCCACTTTTCGCGCAGCGCGACACGTACGTATGTCAGCAGACGATGAGCGCATGTCTGCTCCGACGAAAGAACGCCAGCACTTCCCCTCACTACTGTCCCGAAGTAAAATCATTCCGGCTAGTGCAGAGTGTCAAAACTTGTTTTATTCAATGCCTAGCGCATAAATAAACAGCAGGAACGCTTTCTACATGTTTACTACTAACCATATATACAATACACAGTGTCAAACTATTTCTCTTTATAGGCCGCACGTGGACAACGCGAGCTCGTGTATTTCGACAAATTACTAAGTTGGAAGCATCGACCATTGCTATGATTCGCAGAAACTAGAAACGCGCCTACAAGCCTTGAAAACCCGCGCACAACACCTATCCGCGACGCCACTCCCCGACCTTTTGCCTACCACAAGCTCGCTAGCGACTGCAGCGCCACCTCGTTTGTTTGCAAACATGCAGGAGGTCCATACCCACTGCAGGGCGAAGGCCTCTCCTATGTCTCTCCAATTAACCATGTCATTTGCCAGCTACGCCCACCCTACGCCTGCAAACTTCCTAATCTCATCCGCCCACCTAACCTTCTGCCGCCCTCCTGCAATCAGATATCAATTCAACTAATCTTTTGCCTAGTCTGGTTTTCTAGCAAATTTGTTGCCTGTCCTCATTACTGAATATTTATCACCAGCCATTCTGGACAAAAGCATTTTTGAGTGGCAAACCGTTATGAAAGCAATTTTTTTTTCATATGAGGTAATAACGGAATTTTTGTGTTTTTTTTTCTACTCACGTTTTTGCAATTGTCAAAGGCGCTCCCCGTTGATTTTCTATGGCAGTCTTCACTTTTCGAGGCGATCGCCGGAAACACTTTAAAACAAAGATTTTGCTACATATCAGAATAATGCAGCATTACCTTCAATATTTCTATAACAGTGTCTCACAATTTTCTAATTTTTAAAATGTTTGCCCTACAAAGCTGGACTTGTATAATATATACTAAAACTAAGCCTATACTAAACCTATATTTTTTTTTCGTGGAGTACATTTCCTTCTTTTAATACAAATAAGTCTGACAGATACCTCTGATATCAAAAGTTCTCAACAGCCGTGCTCTCGTTTATAAGCGCATTGTGACTTTGCTACACGCAGGTAATAACAAACATTCAGCAAAGCTGTCAAGGTCAGCACTCAGCATCAAAAACACCGCCTTGAGGCGACTCAGCTGTTTTGGGGGAACTGCACGTGCGAATAAACAGAAACATTTGGAGGAATTATGTGACAGGAATATTTTTCGCACTGAGCCCAATGTAATATACTAAAATGAAGTAAAGCCGAGCGGAGCAGTGCCGCATGTCTTTCGCCTCACCAGTTAGTGACTCAAATGGCCCCATAAAGATAACGAACGGATCAGCAGAGAAGTCTTCGTTCAGAATAGGACGATGTTCATTGTACGCGGTTTCATTTTGCCTTGTAAACCTATGCTATATATAGTACTATACGAAATTGCGCTGCACCCAACGCCATTGATGCCTGAAAGTTGTTCAAGGTAATCATATACAGAATTAATTTTGCTGGAAAAAGATAAAGGTGAAATCTGTTGCCTGCAGACACCACCGCTGCATTTGGGGTGACCCGTCACTGCGTAGTTTCCTCATCCGGAAAACAGCCCTCTTTCTCTCCAGTCGAGTGCACTACTTGCATTTTTTTTTCTGCTTGAGAAGCAAGTAGGTTTCTTCAGGCTACCATTGGGTGGTACTAAGGAAATAGAAAAAAGATGGGGTGCTGCTCCTCAATTTTTATCCCTTTAGTCGGGGTGCCTTTTTTCTTTTTCTTGTTCTAGGAGCTCTCCTAGTTCTAGGAGCTCTCCTAGCTCTCCATAGTTGAGACAATACTGCAGTGTTTTGTCCCCAGGGTATGATACCGAACTCCTTTCCCAAGCGACAATGACAAATGTAGGCCGTCTAGCACCATGCAGCCGACCTTCTATAGGAGCTCGATGCAAAGCCCTCCTCTGATGCTCCGTGAGAAGAAAACATTGAAATGAAAGTATTCGTAGGGTTGCGTTGAGCCAGCCTCCCTTTCATGCCGCGCACCTTCACCAGTTGGTGTTGCGTTACTGTTCTCAACGATTCCCTTGAGCTTTGTTTTCGTCTTTCTGTTCTGTCTTTTTCTCTCTTCGAAAAAAAACTCCTGAGTCTCGTTGCCTGCTGTCGTCATCTTTCATCTTTTTACCCTTGTTTCCGCGGCTTCATCTCGTGTCATTTCAACCGTTTCAATATAGGCTGGAATGAAGGCTTCCAACTATAGACTTTTTGTACTCTCGCACGAACGTCCCAGTCTACCCTTTTCTTGGCGTCCGTTCTTACGTAAGCACGGTCGGCATTTTTTAATGTTATTTTGGTCTGAATGTGGAAAGGTTTGAGGTGAATTCGCACCCAATCTAATGGATCTAATCTCATTTTCAGACGCTTCATTACAGACAGGCTGTGAACTACGATCACGAATGTTGTCTTCGTTCAGGTACAAACTCATTGTCCTGTTTCTTGCTAGATCGTAATCGGAGTAATCGAGAAAAGGAATGCCACTCAACATATAAGTGCGATGAAACGGCTCTTTCAACTATTTGAGCACAGGCGCTCTATTGTATAACTGGTTTCATGGAAGCGTTACGTAGCTAAGGAAGCACAATGAACACAGAGGGGGGAAATCATTATACATTTTTTTGTGTCCACTTGCGTCATCGTTTCCCTAGGTCCACCAAAATGCACGAAAACAAGTACCTAAATCAACACGACATAATAACTAACTCTGATTATGAGCCTGAGTGTTTTCTCCGCAAGTGTTCTGGCATAAATACGGGTGGAGAGAAGGGGTATTAGCAGATTACGTTTATTTGCGCAGAAAAATAAATTAATCCGGACACGTTGATATCATTCTACTAGAGCGTGTTGCTGTGCAGCATTCTTGGTGATTGCGCATGAGACAGGAGAATGATTATTGTGGTTGTCGTTGACCTTAGGTGGAGTGACTGTTGTAGCTGGCCATGGCTTTTCTCTGCTGTTCTTCCTCTTCTTACAATAGCTCTCACAGAAACCCCTTAATCAGAACAAAGCTATGTTCTTTTTCGTTTTACACTTCTCCACTACTGCATCTTCCTCTTTTTCATTTGCGTCTACTTCAAAGCTCATTTGGATTACCCTATATAATATACCTTGTCACATACGGAGTCGTGCATACTGTACAGGTGCGGTCAAAAGTAAACAGAGCACGGTATTGCCTTCTAACATTTTTCACTTGGTCCCTAATTGAGACTGGCGACTGTGGTATGTGCAGGATAGTAGTAGACGATAGTTTGCTTTATTATGAACAAATAATAATGTTTTCTCATGCCCTATAGGAAAGGTGAGATTGCATTTAGAACAATATGGAGTGCTCCGTTTATTATGTCTTCGCCTGTACATGAGCGTGTGGTCATGTGCGCACCCTACATTCATACATACATGCAAAGTCTATTTTCGAGCAGTTAGTACTGCATCATAACTGTTACCTGTGTCCTACCAAGCTTGGAAGCATAAAGTGCTGCCGTGATAATCTCCCATGCTAACCATAGATGACATTAAGAAGCCCTATTAGCACCGTTTCACACTAATAGTGGACTCTCAAGAAGAGATCAGAGAATCACAAAAACAGCTCGTTTCCCAAGAGTTTACACCAAAGCTATTCCCCATTCTAGAACCAAAGAAGTGCTGAAGGTGTAGCACCAAGTACAAACCTACGTAGTCCCGCAGGCCAACATGATTGAATGGAGTTAAGGTGCCATAGTGTTCCATGCATTTTCGGAGGTGACGACGCAGGCGTAAGGACACCGTTGCAACACGACGAGCCATTCAGAAATCTGGGACATACCGCGGTTATTTTCGGCAAGACAAGCTGAGTGATTGCCCAGACCGTCAAGTACGGCCTTGATGAGAGGCCTCTAACATACTTAGCTCTCGTCGGTGCCATAACTTTGCCCCTATTGTCCTCTTTTCTGTAGCATGTTAACTAACATACGGCTAAATCAAGACGAAAATCCGCATCATCTTGGCATCGCAATAATTTGCAGCTTGAGAAGAGAGGCAACAGTTATCGAAGAGGCAGGAGCTAAGGAGGAGTCATGAGGCAGCGCGGAAGCTGGCGGCAGCGTTGAAGTTCTGCAGTAAGAGCAGGAAGTCGCTAACTTTTGCTAATCGTGAAGAATACTTCGGTATATTTTAAGCTTATCACAGGACACAGTACGAAGACGCGCCCTCGTATTCACTTAGGCACTCTCACGGACTAAGGCCCAGTGGACTGAACAAAGAGTACCGATAGTATAGAACCGCTTCCAAATTTGTTTGGGGTTTCTTTTCAGAATGGAGCGATAAAAAACCTGAATGTAGAAACAAAGCAAAAAGCTACAAACAAATTAAGCGGCCTTCGCTTGGAAAGCTTTTTTCCTCGGGTCCCATCAAGATGCACTCCAGTGACGTCCCCTCCAGTTGGCGGCGTGGTGGGAGTTCACACCAATGGTCAAGTGGTGAGAGAGCGCGGTAAGGTGAAGACTGGCGATGTGTTTTCGAAGAGAGTGGACCCTGAGACCATCTCTCGAGCTGGTGGTTGGTGTTCGGAGCAGTAATTCGCCCTAATTGAAAGTCGGGTCCACGCTGCACGCTTTCTTCTGCCTTCTCGCCGAGGTCTACGCTTTCGGCCCGCCTCTCCTCCGCTTTCGCCAGTATCGAGCTAGCAAGGAGGCCTTGATCTACGGGTGTTTACCCTTCGGCACCACGTTAGGCACTCGAGAGGGAACCTGGACACCGGGCCTGCTTCTGCCTGCTACCTTGCTGTCTGCCGTGATTAGGACGGACTTCAAGAGGATGCCACCGTTCACTCTACCATCCTGACATGACAAAAAATGCGCAGATGTTTGTTGCAATTTGCATTTATTTTGTTTCCATTTCTCCTTTCAACTTTTTCTTTTATTCACGGATGCTGTAGAAACAACACCCTGTCCTTGCGGTTCAGCCGATGTTCTTTAGACACTCATCATATATGCACCTGGTCCGCTGAAGTTAAAAACACCTGCGATTTAAACTGCACGTCACGTCAGGGCCGCATGTTTTAGCAAGAAGAATGCTCGCACTGAACTGCTATCCTTTGATAACCGGGTATTGCAAATACCCTATCACACTGTAGAAACATATTGCGAAAAATTTAAATCTGCGTTCGTTGTTTTAAAGGTATCACTTTCTACCTTTGGTGTTACATTTAGTGTTTATTTTGTTCGCACAACTGGCATTCATTACTGCACTCGTGTTCTCAAGGTTTAAGCTCGTGAATGAAAACAGGGTTTTAGTGTATTACGAGTTATCGGAAAAGGTAATGTTTTATTTGCTACACTGCAGCATTTAGGCATGGGCTCATGCAAATCTCTAACCTTATTGAAATGAGTGTGTCCATGTAGTTCCTCCCCACCGCCCCACCCCAGAACGCTTAACACAGTTTTTTTTGCTGTCATTGTCTGGGAACCTGTCGGCACATTACAGTTTACGGAGGCCCATTTTATTAACGGAACTGGCTCTGTTTAGCGACAATTTTAGTTAGGGCAACAGCAAACTACATTTGGCAAGCTTATTATATAAATGGCAAACGCTTATATCTGGAAGACGAACTTCTCATCAGTAAGTTTCGCGCGTTATAAGAAACAGAATATTTGAATTTAGTTGTGTTTTGAAGCATTTATTCCTCCTTTGAGTTACTGCATCCTTTTTTTCGGTAGAATTAAGTTCCAGGTAATCAACTGTTATCGTTGTAAGTAATGCTGCGAAGACAGTCTGTCTAAAATAGGCCGCTAAGAAAAAAAAACTGCTGTCGTAGGTCTTTTACTTCCGAAGGAAAACCGAATTAAGCAGACCTTAATTTTATTTCAGAGGATCAGGATATCTCAAAAATAAAATCACTTGCGTTTGTGCGTTACGATTTTACGGAGGTTACTTTGTTTTTCTATTTCTCGGACAGCACTCTGTGCCTTTATGAATACCGCGGAACCCGGAACAAACGTGTTTGTTTTAGTTGCCAACAGCGGTCACGTTCATTTTATTGTCATCTTTCTAACAGCGACTACCTGACACGCATTGCCGACATTAGTGCAGCGAGCCTCCCTTGAACTTTTCGGCGAAATGTTTGTTTAGGGTAAATAAAAGGGCAGAGAAGAAGACAGACAGTTGAAACAGAAAGTGAATAAGAAAACACTTTGAACGGAGCCAAATAGAAATTCAAAATGAAGGTAAGAAGGTAATCAATCTATAATGTTCTTTGACCATCGTGCATTGAACCATGTTTCGGGACGCTTCAAGAAAAGCACGAATAGGACATTAAAGATCAATGACGTGGGTGCGTTGCCTAGGAAAAAAGCGAGTCGATTCTGTGTGTAAAACATTAAAGCAGGTTTGGCGGCAGCGCGGCAACACTCGAAACCGGACGTGTAATCATTTGGATTTCAATTGCCTTTGCAATAGTTGTAGTGACTGACATAAACAAGGATTTTTTGCTTAAATGTAATTACTAGAAATCTTGGTCACCATCGTCCTCGCAGTGCTATTATTGATGCAGTGAACTCGCGGTTAGTGACGTATCGTTACTCAACGAGAGTTCAGAGCAGCTCATGAGATGACGAGAACCTGGCCTCCCGCAGTCTGACCCAGTGTTCAGAGGAACAATTAGTGGCCATCAACATCCCTGCGAGTAAGCATAATTCGGTTTAATTTACGGGTGTTTAACGTCCCAAAGCGACTCAGGCTATGAGGGACGTCACAGTGAAGGTCTCCAGAAATTTCGACCATTTGGGGTTCTTTAACGTGCACTGACATCGCACAGCGCACGGGCCTCTTGAATTTCGCCTCCATCGAAATTCGACAACCGCGGTCGGGATCGAATCCGCGTCTTTCGGGTCAGCAGCCGAGCGCTATAACCAGTGAGCCACCGCAGCGGCAGTAACCATAATCAACCACCCGAACAGTAAGCTCTAGTATGACTGGAGAGATGAAGAAAGAATGGCACAGAGCGTGATACGAGTTTCCTTTATGTCAAAAACGGCAGAAAGAATGGAGGCATCATCACGAGAAGTGCCTTGCAGTGGCATGAAAACATTACACAAAATTAGGGTCGGGAGTCAGCACTCAAATGCCGTGAACTAGGCAAAGTATGCTTCATGTTTGGAGTAATACGCACTTCACACTTCCCTCCTACGGCGCTTCAAAACAACTTAAACACGCTTAGATATTTGACAAAGCAACTGTGCTAGTTGATCTCTTGTCCCTGTGGGGTAGTTCTGGTGCACTGGGGACTGAATGCCGTATAAGCAATATATTTGGAACCGCACAACCAATAAGCACATCGAACACATCACGTCGGAAAAACAAAAACGCACTGAACCCCTTGTTTCGCCACGAAATACTCTTTCCTGCTGCTCATGACACATTTTTTAAGATAAACAGCGCTAGATGCATCTGGAATATGATGGAGTAAAGGTATCTGCTCATCCAGTGGCGGTTTTACTAGACTAAAAATGGTGTAAATATTTTTTATATAAAAACACCCTTCTTATTAAATCTTTTTTCATTGGTTATCGAAAACAAATAACAAATCCGTATGCAAGCTCCGATGAGAGACTGCCATTCGTGTCATTGATATCAAGCAACGTTGAAAATATTGTGCACGCAACCTAAGTGAGTTGCGTTTCCTGTAACTTATCATTAAACATGGGGCGACAAGACACATATTGATCTTCTGCCTGCGCGCGAAGGACATTTTCATTCAACATTTGTCAAGTCTAAAACGAGCAATATTCTTAACAACTGGTGCAAGATGCTTGGAATTCTGGTTGCTAATGAGACTTCACACGAATATCCAGGTACCTTTAAACTGCCATAATTAAAACAATAGACCGAAATATCAATGGATATCAGTTTTTTTCGCGTCCTAACAAAAAAGATCTTGGTTCCATTTAAGTTCGATAAACCCAGCATAGCTCGCGCTTGAGCTGCTCAGTAAATGACAAGCGCTGCAAAACAAACTAACAACCCTTGCTCTCGAATAAACGCGTTGGAGCTCGAAATTTACCGATCTTTCGGAAAGAGCACGCACCGCGCTTCTCGGGTACACTGAGCGCGTGAACTGCGCCTTTGAAATGCAAAAGGGCCTGCATTTTCTAAACTACGGGGCAGCGTTGCGCCTTCCTGTTTTACATACACCCTATGCCGCCGGCACCCACGCACGCTCCTTACCTTCTCTCTTGTTTTGGGTTCTGTCGCTTTCACTTTATATAATTTTACTTTTTTATTCTGCATTCCAGCGTCAGCAACTGGAAGGAGAGCCCTTATTTGCACGAAATGTGTTTGCGTCAGCATAGACAAGTGCATGGGCTGTTGTGTCGTGGTTCGGAACAGCGAACGAGTCCGGAGTCTATTTTGGTTGGCCAGGAGACAGGAAACGCCTTTCAGTACACGCGCTTTGAAACTCCTCGACTCCACGCGGCCAGAGCAGATAGGAGGCTGGTGCGTTGTTCTGGTCATTTCGACAGGGTGCCAACTGCTATCATTGGTCGTTTTGATTTCCTATTGCACCGGTGGCTCTTCAACGGAAAGAAAATATGAAATGTCGAGCCAGCTCAAAATTTTTTTGCACCTAAAAAATGCCATTCATATTGAGAAAAACGATCAATTTATGCGTAGACAATGTACAAATAGTACTGGAAAGAGGGGGGTTTAAATTATACAATATAAATTTTCTTTACGTGTTATGGGCAAGTGCATTCTACAGCATGGCGGACATTACGTACATGAGAGAGCTCTGTAATTCAATGATCAATTAAATCAATTTAACTTATCAACTTTTTTATCGCAAAATTATACTATGAAATTGAAGGCCGTCAATATCGAAGGAGTGCTCCGTATATAAAAATTTTCTTAATTGAAAATATGGTTTCAAATATTCAACGTCAAGAATGTGAATTTTAAGCTGTTTAAGTTGACTTTCCCGCACTTCACATTTATGAAATGATGTCGCTCTGATTATTATGGTCCCGGAAATAAGTTTAACCGCTTCTGCCTCGTAAAATACACAAGCAGCGTCCGTACTTGATGCATCGAAAATTGTAAGCAACACTGTTTAATAAACATGCAACGAGGAAAGTGAATTGAATGAGCTTTCAAATACATATTCTTGATTTCCGATGTTTGAAACCACAATCCGGATTCATCATCATCAGCAGCAGCCTGACGGCACCCGCTGCAGGACAAAACCTTCTCCCATATCACTTCAATTAACCTTGTCCTGTCCCAGCAGCGGCCACGCTATCTCGGCAAACTTTATTTCCGCCCGCCTTACTTAAAATAAAAGCTCGGCTTACCTTCGATGAGGACGGTCTTCAATTTGACGATATAATCTTGTATCCCAGGTGGACTGTCTAGGTAGATCCTGGATTGTTTATTATACACCTCGAGGTTGCCATGCAGCATCTTTTTTTATCCTGGAGGTCAGGAATATTGCAAGATCTCGGTATGCGGATGCGTTCGTAAAACCAAAAAGCTAACGACTAAATTTCAAATGCAAACCCAGACCACGACAGCATTAAGCTCCGCTGCATTTCTGCTCCGAAATTATCAAAAACATATTCGTCTCCCATTACACTTGCTCCGTTTTCAACTCTGCAGATCATTTCACTGCTCGCGCCAGGTTGATATCTAACAAGAAGTGACCATGTGTTTTTGCTGAATGCTTGGCTATGTGCCGCTAAGATTTCCTCAATACAGCTGCGCATAGGGGCGGCAATTTCATAATGAAGAAAACCTGCATTCTGCCTCGATCAAAGCTGGCAGTCGGCAGCTTTCGCACGCTGTAGCAGTCCACGACTGGCCCGTGTCTTGACTATATCGAACGCTGGTCAACCATATTGCCGGGGCCAAAGAGAAAGTCAGGAATTAACCAATCTTAGGGGCGAACAGCTTACGGACAATTCAGTAGTATGTACGCACACAATACTAACTGCATATCATCTAAGTGAATCCTTAAGTTATGGAACGGTGTATGGATCCCCCTAGTAAAAAATTGGTGGTAAGTGGTCCTGTTACATACAAAACGCATAAAAAGAGGTAAAGAACTGAGTATGATGTTAAAACGTTAAACGTGAGGACATATTAAAGCAAACATGAAGATAAAACATGTACGCAAACATAAAGATTACAAACTGAAAATAAGCGTAGACCATAAGAAGACAACTTCAACACAACGACACCTGGAAAATTGGCTAGAAGATAACAATTCAATATTTTAAAACAACTGTGAAATATTTGTTAGTGAGAATTTTATGACATAAAATGAAATTTCATGTGATAAAAAAAAACAGGAGTGCTAAAAATATCCTAATTTCTCAAGTCAAATCGAATAGCTTAAGGACTGGATTCATGTTAAAGAGAACAAAAATTTTTAAAAATTCCGTTAGAGTTTTGGATTCATCAAGTATACTATCTTCTACAATGAGGGCATTTGAACAAACAAGAACGTAAACATTCACTTGAGTTTGTGATATGAAAGTTACGTTATTGAGTTAACTGTAATTATTCGCATCTGAAAAGTAATGACTGCCGAAAGCTTCACTAAATATATCATGATGAATGAGGCAGGAGAATGATGTATGAAGCAATGAGCTTCCAGCAGTGAACTTCAAGCAGTGAGCTTGAAGCAATCAGCTAATCGGTAAACGAGTGGTATGTAAAGGCATGGTACAGATAGCCTGAAGTGATAGTTGCAACGGAAGTAAACCCAGCAGTGTTTCGTAAAAAAGATTACAATTTTCCAGTTCAAACACGCTAATAAAGAAACCTTGTGCAGGCCAGACAAAAAAGTCACTGAAACAACGAGTATGAAACGAGAAAGGGAATACGAATATTCCCAGTGGTAGAAATTATTCATGAAGCCCTGGTCTATGGCACGTAAACATTATTCGCTTGTGAACAACGTAAAGGTTTCGCTCATATACGACTACAATGCTCAAACAGTGAATTGATGTACCAAGTACAAAGCACTCCGAAAGCCCGTCACTGCAAGAGTAGCGTATAACGACCTACACGAAACGGCTGACAGTCGCATGCAGCCTATGCCGTCATTCTGAAATTGTTAGCTCATCCCAATTCAAGTTGTGTCTTTGGAAAGGTTGACGAACTCTACAAAAACTCTGTGAAGAGAACGCAGCTCCTGGTATCGATGTTTGTCTTGAGACAGAGACCCGCCTAACTTTCCGGTCGTGGCTCGAGATCCTGTGCGCAAAGCAGCACAACATTCCTCAGCCTTGCTTGCTTCGTTTACATTCTGAATGCAAAGATTGGCTCATGTTGAATTTTTGTTTTGCATTATCTTCGGTGACTGGGAATCGGCTTGAACAAGGGGCGTCAGAAGCTTGCTTTCTTATTTTGGGCTGCTTTTAGATTTTTCTTCTTCGACGAATTGCATGCTTAGCACTGCTGCACCACACTCGTAGATCTGAGCGCACCTTGTGCCGTTATGTGCGAGCTGGCCTCCAGGAATGACGAGATCTGCCCAATGCTTCATGATTTCTTAACAGTTCCTTTTTTCCAAAATTACTTGTTCTATTACCGCTGGTTAGTGAGGTGGAGTTTTCCACACAGACACTTGGGCGCTTTGAATGCTGAGGAGTTGGAAACTAACAACGAAAAACGAAAAATCAATGTCACTTTATAAATAATTCCCACGTAAGACCGTTGTTGGCCCATTTTTAGTATTGAGTGTATCAGCTGGAGGGCAGCAAGCTCAGGAAGTTAGATTTGACGGACTATGTACGCCTAGTTTAGAGGAAGCAAATGATTTCGGGGAAAACCTAAGGATTTCGTGAAGTGTGTCATTCTGTGCAGACATCACTCATAACCGGTTCTTTCGGGAACAAATTCAGCGCCTTTTTGAAAGTTAAGGGCCCCGATAACGCCTGAGTGGCTTTCCAGGCTACACTGCGATTGGATAAACACAGAATGTGGGCTCTATCATTTGTGTGGATATAAAGCATTTCAACGCGGTATCGGAGCATTCGAAATTTCCTGACGGATGATGAGGACAAGATATACGGCCACAGTAATTTATTTTTCTTCCTCATCTTCAGCGTTCAGCGTTATTCCACTGACGGATCAAATTATTGAGGTGTATATTCTCGGTGAAAATTCTCCAACCTACCTAGTTTGGGCCCGTGCCATATGAATTTATGACGAATATTTGCAAGAACTCAAGTACCTTTGTTTCTTAGCCCTTCAGAACTTTGAAGTCAAAACCGGTGCTACAAGAGCCTCACCCAAAATATTGCCTTGCATGGTGATAAATACTTTCAACAAACACTGAACGTAAATGAAACGAGTGTATAGGTCCACTCTTTATCTACTACTCTGTGTTTACATAAAGGGCACCTGTACTTTATTTAGGGCAAAAGATTGTCATTACTACCATGGGAAAATGACACGACACACTAAAACAAGCGTGTATATATATAGTCACACACACACACACATTAACGCTTCACAGCACTCGTGTTTTATCTCATTTGTAAGTGGGAGAGTGAGAACGAAGCTCTATTTTTTGACCTCAATCAGGGGTAAAATTCGGGTTGTTGAACGAAAGGTTTCATAATTTTATTTTCTTTTATTTTTCAAGACACATTTACCGTTATTTACACACTGTTCCTTGATGGACATAAAAATTCTCCTTTCTTAGTGGTAACTTTCCAAAACAGCCATAAATGGCAGCTTGCACCAAGGAGCTGGTCACGAGGTCTTGTTTTTTTATACATATCTAGTCTCGTGCAATATCAACCCCATGTGTTGCACTCCTGCCTCTCTGCTTCGCTTGCCTGCTTTTACTTAATCACAGCAAACTCACATAAAGTGGCTAAAACAGGCGTTTTTGTGGGTAAAGTGTGGAACATGAAATTGCGGTCTAATCTAGGCGATGACTCGACACCAGTTGTATGCTTCCAAAATATATTTTGTTTTTGTCAAAAAAACATCACATCACTGAATAAATTTTCTGCGAAGCCAGAGATTCCGATGGAGTTCTAGGTTTTTAACCTAAAATCGCTGCGACAGTGGTAAAGGCGACGTCTTCTTGTAAACCCGATGCTTTAGATTATCATGTAAGTTTATTCACTTATCCATTACACTTTTCGCTTGAACACTAAAAAATATCGAAAAACACTCAGCATTTTGACAGTAGGCAGATTGCATCTTATGATTTTTCATAAGTTTGAGCGCATGGCTAACACGTCAGGGGAATTAACGCACCCGAAGAGGTAAAGTATCCGCAGTATACTGCGATAAATTATTTGAATATTGTACTTAGCGCATTGATCTAAAGGAAAAAAATGTAGAGATAAATATATCTCTTTACTACTGAGTTATAGGACTGGTTGCCTCGGTTGCTTAATTTGTCAAATTTATTTGCATTGAAATGAAGCTAACTCGATTCCAACATGCTCGCGGCTTTCATATGCCTAAAAAAAGCAAAATACAAGTATGCTTTGTGCTGGTCGAATACTTTGGCGCCACCAGGCAGCACTAGATAGGTCTTCTCTACTGTTCGAAGCTGCATTATTGGCGAAGCCCTGGATACGGCAAACACTTAGAACCTATAAAAAGAGTGAACAAGTCTGGATTGAAACGATCCGATTTTCCAAAACATGCATTTCAAGTGGGCTGATGACCCAGAGGTAGACAGGGGATATATGACAATGCCGAACACAATAAGACAAAGCGAGACCAGAGGTTAGGCAATTTTCGCATGCGAGTGTTGCGAGGAACGCTGAAAGCAAATACTGGACAAAGCAACTGAGAGTCAAAATGTAGAAAAACGGTGATTTGCAGCCAACGGGCTCCGGCCCACATAGCGAAATTCACGATCATGCGTCGTGCTTTAGCCAAGCATGTTTCGCATTGATTAAGTCTGTTTTGCCTTTTCCATCTGTTTTCTTTTTAAGACCGTCTCGTTGCCCTCTGTATCCCCGAGACACACTCCGCGAAGAACGGATGGGAATTTTTCCGCTGCACTGCTTTGAAAACGAAAGAATACAGCTCGCTCGATAGCACGCCATTTCTGTTTTTCATTTTGAACTCAGCGGCCTCCTTGATATCTGTTGTGCAGTTTTCGTGCCACCCGCCTACACTCACCGACCGCCGACGTGCTCTTACACATTCACGATCTTGGTTCTGATTGCTTCCGTCTCTGGGATAGTTTATGTGCATTCTTTTTCACATCTGTTCCTGCGATGAGTAACGTTATTATTCTTTCACCGGATTCTGCGCTGTCGTGCTCTTTGCACCCTCGTCTCTAGCTGTCGACCCAGTGACTATTCACTGCTTCTGTTTCATTACACTCGTCACGTAGGCCCATTGACAAAAAATAATAAATAAAAGAAATGAAAACGGAAGCCAAAAGCTGAAACACTGAATGCATAAGCAATGAATCTTCCAGAGCACTTTCCGGCCAACTCGCTATATTAAGTAAAATTAGTTAACGCACCCACTTAAAGCGTGTATAAAGATGTCACGGTGAAGCAGTTTTGCTTTTCAAGAGGATTTCCCCTTTTCTAGGGGATTTAAATTATTCAGCAGCTGATTGTTATATGCCAAGGCAACCCTGTCGACTAAGAGCTGCGCATTGTGGTGTACTCTGAGCATCTCTAAATATCTTCAGTGAAATAATCGGAAAGTTAAATTGAAATGTCGACCGCATGATGTTTTCTGGCATCCCAGAAGTCTCAGTCTGCAATGTACCAGCGAGACCACGGTCCTCACCTGATAATCGTAGATACACACGGCACACCGGCGGCTGATTTTATATTCAACCGCCAGGTGTATGTGAACCTCGGTCGTCACACTCATTTATTTCACTGTTCATGCAAGTAACTTGAACGCGAACAGGCAAATATTGCGGAATTGAGACGAATAAATAACACCTCATTTCTAAAGAATGCATACAAGAAATATGCTCATTTTTTAGT
The DNA here is from genome assembly GCF_052857255.1 of Amblyomma americanum. Lineage (NCBI taxonomy): Eukaryota > Metazoa > Arthropoda > Arachnida > Ixodida > Ixodidae > Amblyomma > Amblyomma americanum. The sequence continues at coordinate 133,125,908 of NC_135500.1, forward strand.
TTTTTTTAACGATCTTTTCAGATTCTCCACTGTAAAGTGTTGTTTCCACGAGGACAGTGGATTCTTCAACACTTCCAACTATGCCTGCAAATAATAGGAATGTCATCCTCTGTCGAGGAAACTCATTCGCTTTTCCACAAGAAAAAAAATGATGGGCGCCGCGAAGTTCTACTGCTCTTTAAGGAAGGTTTGTGTGATGCTTGAATTCCTTCTCACTTAACGCAGTTGAATGTTTTACTGAAAAAGCCGCTAAGTTTTCGTTTCGGAAAGAACTTTGGAAGCAAAGGAAAGTCTTTATTCGCGCATAAATATGTTTTATAGATGATTGAGGCTAAGATTTCGTGAAAATTTCGTGAGTGTGCGGCCTGCCCGAATTTATCAAATTTTGAGCCGTTCACACATTTATGGGGAATTGTAGGGCTCTAAACATGCACTCAAAAACTCTACGATAATTATCGGTAGTGGAGCATAATGAGTCACTGAAATGACTATTAGTATAAAAGAATTTCGAAGCGCTCAATCTGCATAATTCCTTCGTCATCATATTTGTTATCTCCCATAAAGAAACCAAGAAGCCCAAGGTATGTTCTGAGAAAGTTGATTTCATTGAACACCTTGCACACATACCAGACTGCTAAACGTATGTTCACCAGAGCCAAGAGGAACGACTATTTCTGCGCATTCACTTACCGCCTGCCGGTTTCTGTGAATTTCTAATAAACCGGACCTCCCGAAACCACCCTGAAAATGTAATTTAGAGAAAGTTAGCGCGTTGAGAATAAGCGCGGTTTTTTCCAGACAATACTTTGGCTATGTATACATTCGATGGGGACGAAAAATATAAAAGGTATAAACGCAGGCTTAAAATGTGACAGTATATCTGTAAAGCGTCTATTGCGTTCCATCTCTGATTATTGAGTTATAAGATAGAACCTTTCAAGTGGTTTAAAAACAAAGACCACTGTGCCTGTTATCTGAATACCATGCTCGCCGATTTTCAGATACAAACCCTATAAAACAGTGCAAAGAAAAATATAAGTAAAAAGATCAGCTTTCCTACAAACTGTCGCTTGTGTTGGGGTGACAAAAGAAGCCCGTTTCCGCAGCAATGATTTGAAGCTGCTCTGCACAAGAAGGTTATTTGTTCTGATGCGCATACATAAGGAGTGAGAGTTGGCTGCTCAGCGTTAGCCTAAAGAGTAATGAAAAAGGCTTAGCGAGTCCTCTCCCCCTGTGAATACAGCTGCCAGCCAGGGCCGTCATGAAACCCTGCATGAAAGCGTGCGGGCTCCTCAAGGGAATAAATGCGCATAATTAATGAGGAGCACCGCCGCGTTCGCAGTGAAGACGTTCAGTTTGGGCACCACTTCTCGCATCTGCATTTCTATCCGCGGATTCCCTCTTCGTGTCGGCCTACCCGCGACACAAAATGCGCATGATGCGAGGTTCTTTCAAAACTCTGTTTATTTCTTTTTCTATGACAGTGTGGAGGTTGTGTACGTCCCTCGTATAATGCGGTTCGGTGTTAGGTTAACTGGAACAAAAGTCTCTCAAAGCAAAGCACGCGAAGTTCTTCAACAATGGCTTATTTGAGGTCAGACAACGCAGCGCAGCGATTGATTTCATTATTGCACTCGGCAGAAATTATGATGTCCGCCGCTCCCAGTGCTGGATACGTGAACCACAGAATAGCGCGCAACGGCCACCAGTCTCATATGAGTCGCATATTTTGCTGCGAGGATCCCTGAACCTTTCGCAAAGCGTCACCATTGATGCCATGTTTTAGGATTACACCCAAAATTATAGTTTTGTGTACTCGATGAATGGGGACTCTGCGAATAGTGAGTTCGATGGCCCGGGGGGGGGGGGGGGTGTTGGCAAGGAATCTGGTTTTGCGGAATACAAAAAATTCAGATTCGTTCGGGGAGCTCCGCAGCCCCTAGGTCTACATGCAAGTAGTAGTTTCCCGCCATATCGATGGCACGCTCGAGACTCTCCTCGATTTGGGTATCACTTCCCTCGGCGGTCCACAAGGTGGTATCGTCCGCATGTAGGCTGTGGTGGAGTGGCGAGATCTGCGCTAATTCATGTAGAAGTTTCCGCATTGGCGAGAATGGGTGAGAGGACCGCTTCGTGTGATGTGATCTTGTTGCCGAGGGCGAAGTCATCCGAGTGGAGACCTCCTACTTGAATATAGGCCTTTCTACCCCAGAGAAAGTCGCTGGTATAGTTGAAGGTGAGGGCTCTCACACCGAGTTCGTGAAGATTATCCAAGATCGCGTCATGTCTGACATTATAAAATGCCTTCTCCAGGTCGAGTCCGAGAATATTTCTGGTGTACCGCGTTTTCGTCACAATCATCTCATGTTTGAGCTTGAGCCTTACATTCTGCATAGAGAGATTTGGTCAGAATCCAACCATGCTGGGGGGGGGGGGGGGGGGGGTGTACAGCTCGTTCCTCCTCATAAACCTTTTCAGGCGGGTTTCAACTACGTGCTCCATGAGCTTACCTACACAAGACGTGAGCGACATTGGCCTGAGGTTCTCAAGGCAGAGGACCTTGTCTGGTTTCGGAATGAGAATGATCTCTAATGGAAATGTACAGCGCAAATACAGACAAGCACACAAGAAAGAATGACCTTAGTAGAATGATCTCTGCCGTTTTCCGTGTTTGTGGGATTGAGCCCTCCGACGAGCATTTCTGCATGTACTCAGGGAGTCTAGAGTCTCTTCATCTAGGCTACGCGGGATCTTGCTGATTATCGCATCTGGGACAGAGGCGTGTGGGCAGTTTAGTCCGGCAATTTCTGCCCTAACCAAATCCAGGGTAATAGGGGAGTCGAGCTGCAAATTTTCCGGACCGGCACAATCTGGGAAGGCTTGGCTAGGAGCATTGCCGATATATCTGTCTTTAAGCTCAATGAATGTCCTCCGGTATGCCTGAATAAGCATGTACAAGCTTTTTCAGGTGCAACCTCACCGGCGACGGCCAGAAACCGGACTGTTTCTGCTGAATTTGAGCTCGGCCTGCATATCTGTGAAAACTATGGGAAACAATGTTACATCTGACTCAATTTACGCGTCACTCTCAAGTCTGGCTCACACTGAACTCTTAGAGAAGAAAAATATATCACAGGTTAAGAAACTCTGGGTGCTTTGTTAATGCGCATTTTGATGTCTGGAACAACGGGCATGCGAAAGTGAAATTGCACCACGTATGATCAAAAGAAAAAAAATGGAGTGGATACTTAAGCTTCGCCTCAAAGGTATGACGCGATGGCGTTAATGCGTTAATGCCCATATATTCAGAATTGGTCATCTTCAACTTTACATTCATATCGCTCTAGGAGTCCTCATATAACTCCTTGCACAATGAGGCAGCGGTTAATGGTTGCGCCACTACACTGCAATGGTAGGTGCTGCCACCTTGAGCATCCCATGTTGCTCTTCCCAATCAGCCTAGTAATCAACCGTTCATTTAACTGCCAGCAGCTGCCATTCTTGTTACTTTTCACACAATTCGGTGGGTATAGGTTGCAATATCCCCACAAGGTCACGCGAACTAGGTTGCCCAATTAGGTTGCTTCTTACGCCACCCTAATTATGGCTCAGAACGCCGACACCAGATTTTTGGCACAACGAGGCATTCAACTGTATCGCATTAATAAGGATAACGCTGTGATGATGCTATAGATGAATGGCAGGTACACTATCAGTCATCGAATTAAAAAATGCATTATATCTGGCGCCATTGATTACAGGACAAACACGTTCGAACAGTAGCGGGCATCTGTATCACCGAGGTATGCACAGCCGATTGAAGACTACGGTGATTAATATTGTGGCTTTTTCCTCCAGCCGTTTTAGAGCGAAGCTCTTAGGCGCCAAGTCCTCTGTTGCGCGTCATGGTCGTTGGCGTTGTAGTCATAACTGAATGTCAATGTAGCAGAGAATAACGTCACCTGAAAGTTGTCTGCCGCGGAAAAGTGCCGAAGGCTGTCTAGCAGCGAAACGCGCCACCTGCCAGCGGTGACAGGGAGCATGTGAACAACTGCGTTCAAAATTCGCATTACTGACTGCCGTAATCGACTGTCGCTTTTTTTAAGCGAAAGCTTGTACACGCCAGGATTTCAAGAGGGCAGCTTCAGTGCAGTCACGTGGCAGGTGTCACGTGGTGTCACGTAGCAGGTCATGTGACCTACTGAAGTCATCATAATCTGTCCACAGTGGCAGGTGCAACTGCCTCTTCGGGCATCGGGCATTTCATCGACGCTTTACAGACAATCCGTCCAGCATTGTGTGTGGCGTTTGTGAACGTAGCCATGCAAAGGAAGCTCACTAGGGTTAACCAAACTTTAAACCACAGCTAATTTTTTGTGACTTTTTCCGTATAATATACCTTACCAAACATAACAATAACTTGGGACACTGTGTCAAATATGTTACGAACACAGTGACAAACTGCTACCAATAGCGCTGAGGAGAGCGCGAGTGGTGAATAAAAGGGAGGCATCTTCTCTTATTATCTATAATTGTTGAAAGGTAGTTGGTAATTTTATTTCCGTTTCTCTTTCTGATGCCTGCTACCTGTTGGATACTGGTTGTGCTAGTTTATGATTCAAAAGAAGATGATGATAGCGCGATGCAATTGACACTAGAATGCGTGTATCAGTGTTGACATCCAAAGTAGAGCAGGACATATACTTCACTCTTTAAATCCTTCTACACGACCTAATTCGGGGTATTATATAATGAACGAATTAAAGAATTTTCCTCCTTGTACTGTTTCTCGACTGGAGAAAATAAAAGGCGTTCCAAAAGTTGTTACTACCTGGAGAAATGAGATGTTCCCGCATGAAAGGAATATATACACTGAAGGGGCTCCTTCTAGGACCCTCATACGTTGAGTCGGTGCGTTCCACTTGCGGCCCGGAGTGGCTGATACCCTTTTGCCTAATGCCTCAGAGCAATTAGTATAAGTGGACTGACCATGTGAATATTTTTTTCTTCAATCCGCGTAAACAATCCAGATTGCGAATCCTGTCACGATTGCGTTTGCGTGTAGAAGCAACCTAGCGTCAACGCAAGAACTCGGCTAGGCGCTGCGAGCGCAGCACTGTGCAACAATAATAACGTCGGATAGGAAGGAGCTTCTGTGGAGAAAGAGAGAGCTCCATGACAGTGAAGTGGGATAAGCAGCAGGAACATCTCTTTTTATACATCGTCATCGTTTATGAGCTGAGCGGAATCATGAAGAAGTTCAGAGAGGAGTAGGTGAGCTGCCCTCTTGGGATGAATAGGTTAATCAAAGATCAAACAACGGCCTGTGAGAATGGCCTGTGAGAAATACGTGCCGACGGGAATTCGGAGACACTAGGATAGAAAGATCGCCCGAAAGAAGTGCCCAAAATGCTTTGCGGAGAGGCGTCTTCGGAGACTAGCAATACCAGCCTACCAATTCTGATAATCAGTGAAGCTTGAATAACTCAGGTCGGCAGATCCGAGAGACCAAGGATCCTGGTGTACGTCGTGCTGATGTCAGCAAATTCATTCTCATTACGAGGAAAATTCGTAGTTAAGGTGGCCGTGGGGGTCGAATAAAGCGGATGAGCAAGTAGAACTCGGTTCAAATAATATAACAAAACGCGTAGAGACAAACCAAGGCCCAATAGGAGAAAAGTAAATGAGACATCAGCTCATTGAGTCTTAGGGTAAGGATCTAAGCCGGAGTAAAGTTGTAACAAGTGAACAATTGCCCATTAACTTCCACCCAAGCTCAGACATGCGGCTGCAAAGGAAAGGTGTACAGCTCTGACAGAACCACCGCAAATAAAGAAGCATTGATCCTGGTCTGGGTCTCCTAACGGGAAAAACGCCTCTGTGTTGCAGTCGCTCTACAACTGAGCTAGCCAAGAGGAGTAGCAGATGGGAGAGCGGGGGCGAATTGATCTATAACTTGATGAAGCTGTTGACTAGTTCAAAATCAATTGTAGATGAGACATATTTGGGCAGAAGAGCAGAAAAGTCAAGCAGCTCCTTTCGAGTTGTCCGCGGTTTTGATTACCTCGCAATCGCGATGTTCTCGAGAGCAATGGGCCTGTAACTACAATGTGCACGAATTATGCGACAGCTGCTAAGATGTGCAGCGTCGTTTCGCTGTGCAAGTAATTTGCTTTTGTCGTCAGTTATTTATGAAAGCAGGAAGATGCACTGGACCGTCTTGCTTCACTTCAGTTCAGCTAAACTTTTTAACCACTTGAATACATGGGTATAAAAGTGTTCATTTAAAACTTCATCCTAATCAGTCTCGACCTTGAGCAGGAGCCTTCTTTCTGGAGCTATATGATTATGTGACAGCTGAATTGGATATACTGTTCGAGATGTCTTCAGGAGCGCTATATTACCGGTTAACATTTTCAGTGGGAGCACTTCTACTTCCTAGTCTAGGCTGCCTGCTCGAGACATGTTCTGTGTATGTGCAGTCTTGGAAAAAGTTTTAGTTATATGGTTAACTAAAAAACTGAATTCCTTTGCGATCGAGAAGACGAGGTCAGCAAAAGGCATTAAAGGAGAAGATGAAATGCGTGTCCATCCAACTACAAGACTTCGAGCTGAATGACCAGCATGTAAATCGAGAAATTTTTTTCCGCGAACTCTATTTCCCGTAAATTTTTGTCCATCACTGAACTTATTTCAGGAAAGTGTTATGGACTGCTTGTCGTGAAAAGCTGCCGTAAACTTTCTTACCGCCAGGTAGCATTACACTCCTTCCCATGAGGCTCCTTGTAGTGGAGAATTTTGTCGTAGTTTTTCATAGGTTGAGATGCAATTTCCAAGATCACTGTGGTGGTTCGGATTACGGAGGACTTAAAACTGTACTGCCTATAGATGCTAGTCTGATCAACCGACGATCCTCCGTAATTTTTTGCCGAAGGGTATTGTACAGTCGGCTGCGCCCGTGAAAAGATCCAGCAGCTCAAATACTACGTGCGCTGATAAGGGTATTGCTGTTGTGAATCAGCTATGGCTCTCACACGGTGGGGACAGAAGCGTGGAGAGAAAAGTTGGTTAGCCCACCTCCCTACTGACGCCGTTGTCTCAGGCCGTGCTTCACTGCGTCGAGCAGCGTTGGTCCACCCAGCCGAAGTAAATGTTTCGCACCAACTTCTTGAAACATTTATTTGGAGACTTCATGTTAAGAGCCTTAATAGAGGGTTGTCGTTGGATGACATAGTCTCCAAGGAGTACAGAGAGGAGCACGTCTGAGCGTATAACGGTCACGAAGTCCACGTAGTCCGTCCACTGTTTGTCGAGAGTTAAGTCGAAGGACAAGGAAGTGAGCAGAAGGAGGAGATGCCGCCAGTTGCGAAATACAAGCGCAGAAGATGGCGTGGAAGGAGATTAGTTGCCACGACCCTTGATGAATGGTAACAGTTTTATCGAGATCGACATAATACAAAAACAGGTGAGAGACGCGCGAGCGTCCAAAACTTAGAGGGAAGAGCAGCTGGGCAGTCCGTGTCTTTCATACAGCCACGAATCTTGGTGGCGACAGTGCTTGACGCTCGCCTAGAACTGCTGCAGGGGGTTGCCCCAGAAAGGGTTGCAATGAGCAGGCCCCGCTAACTGCGGAACGATGCTCGAGGGGAGGAAAACGAGGCGTCGACACCACGCTGTGAGGTGGCGAGCGCGTAAGGTAAATCGTCCTCTCCGAGGCTTCGCCTACATAGTGCAGAAAAAAGCAAAAGGAACAAAAAAGGGGCTAATTTTGCGGCCCCAAAATAATTCAACGGATATCAATTATTTAACACTTTATAGGAGCACGTTCCCGCGCACACGCCAAACGAAGCGCCTTTTATGATGCTTGGGTTCAGTACAGTCTTGAATGCAGTGTTTTGAGGCATCAGTTACCACGCTTAGAAGGCATGTGCGCCATCCAGATGGGTGCACTAAGACAGGGGGCTCCAAGATGCAAAGTGATGTAAGGGATAAAACTCTTTACGCCGAGATAGCCCAAGTGTTACCCCTGATTTCAATCTGTCGGCCAGAAGGCTCTCTCATCTCTGAGCTGTTGCTCGTTCGCCGCCAAACTACCGGCGATGAAGGCTAAATTGCAACGAACATTTGCTGCTGTTTCAAACTTCCGCATCACCCAGCACCGCAAAAAAAAAAAAAAAGCCTGGTTGTACAGAAGAGCTTCACTTAGCGCTTTCTCATGAACGCTTTGCTCCTGCTTACCCAAGTGGATCGCCCAAACCAGTCGTTAGGTAAATAGCCGAAAGGAAAAAAAGAGCGCTGTGCTTGGGCCGTGTTCGTGTTGGTGCAGCGGTTGCTTGCGATACCCATGTTGTTTTCGCTGAGTAGCAAACGCTAAGCTGCTAGACCGGAGAAGGCAACAACTTTATTTACTTTACTCCTAATAGCAAGCTGTTTTCCCGAACTCGCAATAAGGAGAAGTGGTGCAAAAGAGCAAACTTGTTAGACGAGCCAATTAGGTCATGCTATTGGGCGTAGTCGTTGTACTAGCACGCGCGCTGCGTAACGCGAGCGTAAATGCCTTGGCATCGCAGAAAGCTCCCACTATTGAAACATTGAACCTCGCTTATTTAATTTGTTTTTTTATTATTATTGAAGAAATGAGAGTGTGCTCCGAGTTCCTGTGAAGATAGGCAATTTTCCAACGATGGGGGCTGCAGATGGGGCCCATTTGTGCGGCGTGCTTGCAAGCCATTGGAATAAATGAAGAGGCATTTGAAAGTTCTCAATAGACAATGGAAATCGATTAACATTGGCGAAGGGAATTAGGTGAAAGGTAATTTTCGCTTCATCAACTTGAGTTGCTTTCCTCCGCGCGTATTTGCTCTAAGTATAGCCACTTGCGTAATTTTTGCAGTTCATGCAAAAATGAACTAAAACACAGTTGAAAACAAGCACGCTTCGTTCTTTAAGACAGCAATAGATCAATATGAGAAATAGTTATACGCTGTAAAAGAAATCTTTACATATATAGAAACGTCGTCAGTTATCAACTTTGTTTATTGAAAGATCGTAAAACTGATGACGAAGAAAGCAGTATTATAATTAATGCTTTAACGACAATCCTACATATTTATAGTTCCTTGCTTTTTTAGGAAATTATGCGACGAAAACCGCAAAAACATATTCACTAAGAGTGGCCCTATGCATAACAGGCAACATCAATTATACGTAAGAAAACTTTCCTTTGGGCAGTTGGTACCTGTTCATTGTAGTTATTCATCGCAGCCAAAAAGCCAAACACATACCACACAAAAGACGACAGCAGAACTGAGCGCCTCAGAGTGCTTTTAAACATGGCACAGAAGAAAGCAGCTTAACATGCACGTGCATACTTGGAGGGTAGAAAACATTTTTGAGGACAAATTTGCGAGCGCACGTAGTCCCCTCCCAGCTAAACTCTCATTTATTTCTCCTACTGCTGCTACTGTAGAATGTAACAATTCCTCTTGTCTGTTAGACGCGCATAATTGACCAAGTTTGCTTCGTCCAAGGGAGTGACATGCGCAGTCGCCCACCGTTGCAATGAGCTCAGTGTGCAGCCAAGCAGGAGAATAAGGCAGATGAAGAGAGCATGCCTCATGTAGCACCAGTGGTGCCAGCGACTCTTCCTGTCTCGGGCTTTAAACAGCCGCTGTATGCAGTGACAACGACGGTGTGCCTCAAACAGAGGGCATGAAAAAAAAAACGGTGGATGTCCTAAATGGCTATTAGGCGCTGTGGGCATTAGCTATATTGGAGAGAAAGAGCTGATTTGGGGAGACGAAAGGAGGAAATACCGCAATGTGGGATGCAAGGAGGATACAAAAGCCGATTAGAGGGAATTATGGTAATATGGAGTCGATATCTCTTGCCTTATTCCCCTTCACCTCGGGCAGCATCGATGAGGGACCTCATTCCTCGGGACGGTATACAGCACACATGCATTACAGTGCTCTCAGGGATACCTCCTTAAAATTGTTTTCACCCTTGCCTCTGATCGAACAGCCTCCTCCAAGAACTTGCTTCACTTGCTTCGTTCAGCGGCCTCATTTCTCCTTTCTTTTCTACAGCCCATTGCCAGTCTCGGCTTTGTGCTCAATCTTTTTTTTACGACGCCCACCGCGTCTTCATATTTTAGGTTAAGACAGCTTCTTTTCATTTATTTTTATTCGCGCTGAATTTAGGTGTTTCAAGACACTGTGTCTTTGCTGAGTTTCTCTAATTTAAGAGCCAGATACTGCACATTTTATAAGCCTTACGATCCAACAGATTAGTCCACCCTCGCCACGTCCATTCAGAATGGGGGATATTTCAAAATATACTTTTCTGTGCAAAATCTGTTATGAGGTGTGGTTCAACGCGTGCATATAGGAACTCAAATTAGGTTTACGGCTGGCATCCACTAGTTTCAATTTATAATATTTGTTTCCGTGTACGAAGTTGTGTCTACGCATAACGGGCAGAGACTTCTCTCGAGAACCAAACCCAGCTGTAGCGCATAACACACGGTGGTCTATTTCATTGCTAAGCGACATTTCTGAATGTCTGCCTAATTTTTTTTCAACTATACGATAATTGTCTGGCAAAATCGCGGAGTAAAATTCATAATGTTCCCATATGTAGCCAATGCCTAAAAAAAAGAATTGACGATGCTGTTTGGTTTATTGGGTTGAATGTCCCAAGAGAACAACTCAGGCTATGAGGGATGCCGTAGTGAAGGGCTCCAGATAATTTCGTCCATCTGGTGTTCTTTACCTAGCACTGACATCGCGCAGTACACGGGTCTCTAGAATTTCACCTCCATTGAAATACCACCGCCGCGGTCACGATCGAACCCTCACGCTTCTGCTCATTAGACAAGCACCGTAACCACTAAGCCACTGAGGCTGCTTGAAGAGGCTGTTTGGACTATGAAAATTCCTTTCTTTTGCCCTTTTCAACTATCCTCCTTACCCTTTCTAGTTTACATTCCCTTTTACTCTCCCTGTTACCCAGAACAAGAGGGTTACAAATTATCAACGAGCGCCTTGGGATTGACAAGTATTCATTGAAGTTCAGCGTTTTCTTTACTACTAACTACGTTTAGCCCCAATGTGTGATCAAACATTAATATGATGCCTTCCGTCATGCGCGTGAGCGTGTGGTGCTGCAGCTAGCCAGCAGTAGCTGTTCTTATTGATGACAAAAGGCAGAGGTTTAATTATCATTCTGTGTTACCCTGCCTGGATAGTGAGCTTTCATAATGAGCGTGAAAAAGAGGGTGGCAATTACGCCATTTTACTCAGGCTAATCTCACAGGTGTCTGGAAGCATGTTTTCGCCGCCGAACAGAAAAAAAGCCGACGCTTGGTAAGGAAAGCAAGAACTTTTTTCTGTCCTACCCGCCAAGCACAGGACTACTTTCTTCGCGTCCCATTCTTAGTAGCCGAAGTCCCAGAAAAAAGAGAGCAACACCCATAACAAAGGAAAAAAGGCCAGGGAGAAACAAAAATGATAGCACACTCAAAGGCAGCGCACGGGAGGCTGTACAGCAAGGAAAGCAAGCAGCGACCAGGAACGGAAATGTACCTAAAAGAAGCGGAAGGCTAAGAAAAAGCCGTCCGGATATTGTCTTTCGCGGTTCCTTAAGCCAAGACTCACAAACCATTACGAAATCGTCCGCGAGAGGTGCTTTTGCTCCCGCTTTTATCGTACAACTTTTTCCATTAGCTCGACCACTGCTACACTTGACAACACTATACTATTACATCCGGGTTGTTCTTAGAATCTGCCTTCCTTTAATGGTTTGTGCTATAATATCTCGCCTCTAGAATTAAACGACCCTTCGTACATCTCGTCGTCTTCCACTGTTACGCACGCTTTCCAGAACCAAGATATCGTTTCTAACTGTTTTATAGTGTGTACTCAACCAATAAAATGAGCGAAAACCAAGAAGACAGTGAGGTGTGTTTATTGCGGAAAATTTGTTCTCAGGAATGAGGAATAGTCGTCGCAAATGCGGATAAAAGAGATAGCATTGCCTGAAAACCACCTTCAAAAATAAGAACCCAGTCGGGGGCGACTTTGGAGGCCACTGTATTCTCGGGCATGCAAACAAACGGGCATAACTTGGCATCTCTTTGAGCAGGGATCCCGTAAAGAAGAGCGGCCTATGAGGTTGTTTTTGTGGTAGGACCATTCGAGGGCTGCTTTTGTCTCTTTCGTACTTTATTCTAAGATGTTGCTCTTGAGCACTCCTCGATGCAGAACGAGCTCGATTTCACGGGGATTTCCTCGCCTGAAGATGAATCCCCGCGGAATCTCTTTCAAGCTCTACAACCTAACGCGCATAAAGCTCCTCGAGAGAGGCGCGACGCTCAGTACCGGTAGTGTAAAAAAAAACACACCGCATTGCACACAAAATCAAAAACAAGTGCCTAAAAAAAGTGGAATACCTTCGGTGAAAAAATAACATTATCGAGAATGATAATTTTAGGATTCATGTCGACACTTTCATGCATATAGCTTGCCACGGCTTTTCTTCTGCCAAGGCACGCGCCTTACACAGGGTCGCTATTTTTTAGGGGATAGTGGTTTCGCATTTTTGAACTCTCGCTTCAACTCCTTATTTGAGGTCGACATCTTCGTTGCCTCCAAGGATAGAGTACGGAGGGCTTCTACAAACTGTGACGCCCTCGTGTGACGTTCTTCAGTCTAGAAAAGAGTAAACAACCCTACCAACGACGAATAATATTGAAGAATAAACACGCCTAAATGCGCTCGCATGTCTGGTTTGGTTTTTGTTCCTCTCAAATATAGCCGCTTTCCAGGAATAATAATTAGTTCTCACTCTGCGCTCGTCCTGCACTCTGTCTTGTGTGTGTTGTTTTTTCGCGCAACTTTGCCGTGTCCGAAGAAATACATCAACTGCCCCGACAACATGTTGCACTGAAGAATGTAGACCAGTATAAAAGAGCCGCTTGAGAAGGGCTCCCATCCAATAGCACTACAGGACGAAAATACTGGTTCTGAAGCTTACAGCTAGCATCCCGAGCAACCTCGTAATCTCTTGTGTGTGGAAGGTATATTCACTGTTTTTTTTATTTTTGTTTGGCAAAAGCGCCTCACTGGAAATGCGGCTGTTTTTCTCTTGCTGACTGCAGCTACTTGCGCCCGCGCACGCATGTCGACATTTTTTCGCGACGTCAAAAATAACAGAAATTAGAAAACGCCATGAAATCCCAAAAGGCTTATGAACGAAGTAGAGAAACTTGACTTCTTTCTGCTATGCAAATATCAAAAAGTTTAGTAACCGCGCACTGACACTCTGTCAGCGTGGCCACTAGCGTGTTGAGTTACTTTTACAGCAAAGAAGTTGCCTACGATGTGTCCGGATTAATTGACCACAATGTGCGCTTCACGCTTAGCATGACAATAGTACGCAGCTCTGTACCAGTGCGCTCACTGCTGTTCATGCTGTACGTTAGAGGAGTCCAAGATTTAGAACTTATTCCGTATACACGGAGTGCGGCTTGCTTTTCAGCCTGCATAGCTTCTTCAGAGCGTTTAAACACAATAATGATCTAGCCAACGATCGTAAAGGTGGACATCACACCTGCTTATAGAACCGTAAAGTTTAAAATAGCATTTGTGGTTTTCACTCGTGAACGATCTGCGAGGTCTACGTGTGAAGGGGCGATTATTTGTTTGCAAAAGAAAATTCCCGCAGAGTCGAACCGCTTTGAAGCACGGAACACGACCTCCGCCAATAAAAAGTTTTTTATCGATCGAAAAAAACTTCCAAGAGACTAGGCTCGTATTTTTTGAGTAAAGCGTGAGGCATTCCCTTTCAAACGGTAAGTTGTGCGTTAGAACTTATAAATGCAGCATTAAGCAGGGGTACGTTTCTAAATGATACAATACAAAAACATTTCTTAAGGTTGGGATAAGTAGGAAGTGTGACTGAGATTCAGAAAACAGGTACTACTTATGTTCTTATGGAGTCCAAATCTTCATGTAGATAGCAAGGAGCACGTAGGCTTACTTTCTCGTCCAATGAAAACCGCGCGCTGTGTTTATCGTGAGGTTATCACCACCGTAGTTCTCTCGTGCGCAGCCTCCTACTCACACTTTCGCCTGCTGCTGAAAGTATTTATCGTCTTGAAGTTATATAAAAAGATGGTGCTTTATTTAGCCTTACCGAAGCGTTTCGTGAACGTTTTGTTCTCTTCCTTTTTTAACGATGTTTCTGGAGCTGCACGATTCTTTCAGAGATAGAGAAAACTCAAAGCCTGCGTTCCAAAATTTCAGCATCAAGTCCCCACATTTTTCCAGCCAGAATGCCGGAATACACGCGATTCCGACATCTCCATACCATTCGGCCTCCTCATGCTGGCTATTCACAGCGTTCTTTCATGTTTGCGAGACGCAGACTCGTTTCTCGGTGACCTTCTGTTCCTTCCGAGAATAGCATAAGTATGCCTACGCTTCTATATTAACCTTGCAAAATCAAGCCACAGAATAAACAAGCACGATCATACAGAAAGAGAGTGCTCAGCTTCTGTGAAGCGAGCTCCGTCTATGTGGGCAATGTATGCGTCGGCCTCTTCGCGAACATGGCAATTCTCCGGGAGGAATCGAAAAATCGCTTCACGACCAGTGCGCTTATCACCTCATTGCAAGACGGTACGCGTGCCAACTTGAAAACGAAAAGAGATAAAGTTTTTACTATCAGAATGCACAATAAAGAGAATTGCTCGCCTACCTAGAAGCTGTGAATGACGCAAGAGTGTCGCGAAACTAAGCTTTCTGACATGACTACCTCTCCAACTTTACCAAGGCGTCTTGCGTTATGCAGCCTTTTCTCCTTTCACTTTTTTTTACTTTGAAAATACCTCTGACGCAACTACGGGATTTTTTGGGTGGCGACATTTTTTTCGTACAGCTGTCTCAGCAGTTGAAACTATGCACAAGACAGAGAGAACGGTTTCAGTTAGAGCAACAGGAATTCGCCTTTTCTCGCGAATCAAGCACCTTGATGCTTCCAGGTGAAACGGGGCCTGCACAATGAAAACCAATGCAAATTGAGCGCTCTGCTCACGTCAGCGCTCTGCTCACGTCAGCAAACGTGCCACAACAAGACCCCACCTGACACCGTTTTTTGTGTATACACTTAACGCGTGTTTTAAAAAGTTTCACAAAGCGCTACATCTTACTTATTTTCTGCGCCGTGCGAAAGCAAACCAAGCGCAGTGCGAAATCAAGTGCATAAAGACACCAGCGGCTTTTGATGATTTGTAAGCTGCACTCATGCTAATTTGTCACCGATGCCCTGCCTAAACGACGCAATGGATAATATAGCAAAACCATGGTGGCAGTAGTTCAAGCAAGGTGTCTCCGTTGCTTTTAGAATTCCTTCGCTGGTATGTTTTTACGTATTATGTTCTTCGTCTCAAGCAATACTTTTTGGGTTCGTTCTCGCTTACTGAAGACTTGACTGATTTATTATTTCCTGTCTTAAATGATTATAGATACACGAATCGTTCCGATAAATGGAGGAGCAAGACAATCATCAGTGACGGCATTGAAATTATCTCCCTTTCCGCTGGCATTACGCAGTAGCTTAAGAAGCTCGTTGGACCATTCGCTTTGACGCCGTGGTGGTGCGCCGGAACGTAGGTAGTACGCAGTGGCGTTTTGCTGCATGGAGTGTTGTGATGCGGTGTATGCCCTCTAGGTATGAGTAAATTAGGACTATGACCAGCCGTGACAGCTGACATAGACTGAAAGCGACGTCCCAAGCCCTAAGTGACAGATGTTGTGTGTTGCAACTGTGTATGTGTGTATGATTCATGTTACCAGCCTTCACTGATGATATGAACCGGAACTGACATCGACTGAAGCGGAAGTTACGTCACCACACCGTAAATTCGTCACGCTCAAGCGACAAGTGGCAATAAGCTATCGCATCTAAGGCATATTAGAACAAGTGTCCTCCGAATATTTCAAAAGTAGTCATCAGCTCGAAGTGAATATGTTTGGAAGCAAATGCTGCGTGTCACGATGTCAGCTTCAGTCTGTACTTTTCGCACCACCAGCGTCGATGCGACGATGAGCTTTATAAATGCAAAAAATATTGTAAACCATGAATTTTTTTCTTAATAACCTGCAGTTCTCTAAGCAAACATATCTTTGAACACGAATGGGTCCTCGGGAGAACCTGAAGTCGAATTGCTCTCCTGTCAACCTTCTTTCTCTGGTTCAAGAGGCAATCAGATGCACTAGAAACAGCGCTGCGATGGACGCTTTGAACAAATTCAACTTGTCCCGTGTAAATAGTTTACTGCTTTAAGATAACAAAGTTGTTACTTTAATCAAAATTTGGTCCTTTGTAAGCCATGAAGACCAAAAAACACAGATTTAGTTGCCGCCATCACCGATCGATTTGCCAAACAAATTTTGGTGCGCCTAAAAAGTTTTTTTTTTGCTGATCCTATGCTTAGTTACACTGTCATTCATATAAAAACGCTGACATTCGACACCTTAAAAGCGCAGATTTATGAGCGACTTGGTGTTGCATGGCAGGCCACTTACGGGCAAAAACGAAAGGAGCCAGGAAAAGACGCATACAACACAAGCACTGGTGTTGTCTGCGTCTTTTCCTGTCTCTTTTCGTCTGCATTCGAAAGTGGTCTGCTCAAACACCTGCTTTGTGCAGACATGACATGTTTGTATGTACTGGAAGGACAGTTTTAAATTCTAACAGGCCGTCTGCTGCTCCACGAACATACGCATACCGAGAAATAACTCCAGAATAAATTTTACTCTGTACGGATCGAAATAGGGCAAAATGGCCGTCAGTGTAGCATTAAAGCAACAAAGCGATTGCGATCTGGCGCGAAAAAATCGCCGACTTCTGGCAGAGGCGTGGCCCACGGTGCCCTGTGATCCTGCTGCAGGCCGTCTTGTACGATGTGTCGGTATCAATGGGGCCGTATTCCGAGTTTGTGTCATAATAACAAGCGTCATAATCTGCCGCAGTGGCCACATCTGATTGGTCTAAACGCCGGAAGCGGATGACAGTTTGGTTGCGACTGTGAGCGGCGGCAGGATGTCACTCCACTGCGGTTTCCGCAGCGCCTGGTCCGCTATGTGTTTGACGTCACCGGTCTGGTTTCTTCGACTCTTTTCACTGAATCCGAACCACCACATCCGATTCCGACGTTTTGACCAATCAAGCGTGGCGGCTGCGCCATATGACGGCACTTTTTATTATAAATGCCACAAACTCGGAATACGGCCCCTGGCTGTGTCTCCTCAAGTACAACATATTTGCCTGAAGTAACGTTTCCCTAGATATCATCGCCATTAATATTACCAGTAATTCGGGACAGCGCCCAGCGAGTGCCACTGAAGCTAGCGGCATAGGGCGCTTACTGGCAGCCACTCGGCCATTGCCACCATTTCCCACGTTACGAATGATATCAATGAGTTATTTTTTTAACGTTAAATATAAAGCTCCATGTGTGGGTAGCCAAGGTAACTAGAAGCGCCTTGCGCGAATACCTAGCATTGGTGGACTCCTCAAAGAAGCACAGGGCCCATAGATTGTGGTACCTAACGAATACAAAGTTGCGTGGGTGTTCGGTGCCGCAGAGTATGCTTACCTTTTCTTTTTTGTGGCCAAGAAATCAGGCGTACGTGTGAACAGCGCTCTGAACTTTCTTTTCTTGCGTGACAAATTTTTTTTACTCTGTTAACATTTCTCATAGCGCCGCATGTATCGAATAATGATGGCCCAGCTAAAGAATACATTTGCACAGTGTCATGAGAAGAAAAAAAAACATCTTAAACTTTTCGCCTTGCCTGGTAGCCCAAGCAGAGTGCATTTTCAGGCGTTGGCACGAATAGCGTGCCGGCCGCTCATTTCAGAAACGGCACGTCGCGCGTTTTAGGTGCGCCATCCCCTACATCAAAACGCCTGAGTTGATAGGAGCAAAGAAAAAAAAAACACGCGACGAAAAAGCACGTCAATTCCACCGGCTGTGGAGTGAAGACGTCCCCACCCTCTTCTTCTCGATGCACTTTATATCGCACCGTAAAGTGATGGAACTATTTTGAAAAGAAACTAGAAAAAGGAAACTCCAGGCTTGGGTCCAGCTACGCCCATCGGGATTCAAGTACAACATCATCGCGGGCGCGTTCAGAGATCACCCGATATATTCGCGAAGTGAGCCCTGAAGCGTGTACGTCCGGACGACGGAATAGATGGAGGCAAGAAGCGATCTTCACGCGAGCTTAGATGCTCCCCGTGATAGACGGCTGAGCTGTCGCAGGGATGTCGCAAGGACCAACCGAGCGACATCGTCGTGGCGTCTCGAACCGAGCACATGGACAACGCGTATCGAGTTGCGAAGGCATTCTCTTGGCCACAGGTCCTTAAGCCATGCAGAAAGCTTAGCCGCATAATGCGACACTTGAAGACCACGACAGCTTCAATGGTCGGGAGATTCCAGCTGAACTTTTTTTGTCTTCGGACATATGCCTCAAACATGAGCAGTGTGCTCAGCTCTCCAGTATTTATCTCCGCAGCAATAAAAAGTTCAAACATGTTAGAACAGATGCTTGGGCTAGCTGGTATGCCATGTTTGTGATGCAGAGCAGGCAATAGACGAGGACGAAAGGTTAGACACGAAGCGACGGGCGCCAGTTCTCCTGTGTCTCCTCTGTCACCGTTGTCGATTACACCACGCTTCGTCACAAGAAAAAAAGACAGCTCAGATTCCGGACTAATTTTTGCATATGTTAGGATAAATAATGGACGGCTGACCCGCTCTTGAGTTCTCGTGGCTTTTATTACCTAACTGCTTGGGCTTCTTTGCAGCACAAGAACGAGGAGCTTTCGCAGAAGGAACAAGTGAGTGAGTAATTCTTCATTAAAAAGGTGCTCGCTCGAAGGCCTATTTATTTGAGAGGGGAATGGAAAGAGGGAAGAAAAGCATCTTTTGGCCTGAGTGATGCCGCTGAACAATTTGCAGCAAATTACGCTGTCAGTCACCGGCGTCAAGTCTGTGCTACCAAAAACACGCTTTAGCCAATGCCATGCAGTGATTCCAACTTCGCCTGACTCCCACTCTTAGGGGGCATAAATCCTATGATTTGCTAGCTTTAGCGGGGGGTAACAATTTTCAGTCCAAGCATAGGAAGTTTCCTGCCTCACATTTCGGTATCGCTGGCTCCTTCTAGTTCTCAGTCAGTCTGCTCAGTGCCTTCAGTGTGAATATTGACACAAATTCAGACCATTATCACAACAGTGATGGCTGGTTCGTCGTCCACAAACAGCCTATTGTGATCGGGTACCTCTCATTTATATTTTAATCTGCTTCTTTAGGTGCTAACTTTTGGCACCTGGATTGGTAAATTTCTGACAAGGACCGCTATAATTCTAGGCATGCGAGTAGAGCATTAATTTAAGTGTTTCTCTTAAAATTGAGAACTGAACTATGGCTCTGCTTTCGATTGAGCGTGCAGCGTGCAATATGCCAGCAACCTGACATGAAACTCTACCCATCCACTCAATGTTGACAGCACTGTTTTCTAAGTGATGGAAAGCTGTGACTTTCTGGGCCGCGAATATTGAGCGAGTCCAAACTGCTCTTGGGTAAAGACGGGGTTAGCTTTGCCTTACACTGGCGCTCTACGGAAGGGGTAGCTTTGAATAAAACTGGAGCGCGTTAACGTTCATGCAAAACTTCTTTGTCCTGCAACTTCTCTTACAGAAGACGTTAACTTAAAAAAGCCTATATGCACTTGTTCCATGACTAGAAAGAACTCATTGAACGCCATCACCAATGTTGGTCAGTATAGTAAAGATGTTTGATAATTTGCATCAATAACGGTGCCTGTTGTATGTTGCGACACAACGGTGCCAAACTCGTCATCAAGCATGCATGGTATGTGAATGTGCCTGCTCTGCTTCCTTTGCCTTTTCTTCACACCCTGCGCCCCTTGCGACATAGACCATGTGAGGTGTCTGGCATAATCTGCATTGTTAATACGCGTTTTTTTCCCTTTAAGCATAACTGGATGTAATTCCAGAGTCCGCCTTCTGTGAGCATGGTGGTAGCTCTCCGGGTGAGCAGAATAGTAGGCGAGGTGTCATTATCCGCAAGTTATTGACATTACTTTTTTAATGAAAAAAGTTGATTTTATTTATGCATTATAACAAACAGTCCGCTTTCCTGAAACAGAAAAAACAAAAACAAATCAGGCTCACAATATAAAGTTGAAGCTGAGAGAAAGACGACTGCTTGCAGGCTCAGGGATTGAAAGACAGTGTTCTTGGGCTTACAAACACGTTTGCTGCATGCAGGGACGGTGTTTACATTTTACCGCGCTTGCCTAGGATGGCAGGTTGAAGAGAAAATCTACATTGAATCGGTTTTGCAATGCCAGCCAGCCTTGTCTACACTGAAAATGAATTCTTACATTTTTCAAGCAATAAAATTGGGGCATTACAGGTTAGCTTATTCTCGCGTCGCTTTAATTTGAGAATTGGATAAGACATTACTTCGAAACCTTCCTTTTTCAGGAGCGCAGAAACATCACATATGTCTAGTAGCACCACGTCGCAGACAGCTTCTGTTGAACACTCGTTGTTAAAGATAATTTTAAAAAAGTATGACAGCATTTCAAGACAGTGAATAAATACATTCCCGCTAAACAGAACCTATGAATGAAGCGCCGATATATACCTCACCTGCATTGTTATCTGGAATGCTTATTTGCCGCCAGCTTCCGCCGACGCGATATTAAAATTCAGCTCTATTATGACAGGGCTAAGTCTCAAAGTCTTTACTTTCTTTTCGTTCATTTGCTTCTAAATGTTAGTGTTGTCCACTCTCCACTCCCCTTGCAGATAGTTTTATTGAGAAAAATTGACAAGCATATTGTGGCAAAACGATTTTGGAAGTGCAGAAACCGATGCGTTCCTTATTATTTCTCTTTTCTGTATGCCTACTCTTTATTTATTGTTTTGAACCAATAAAAAACCTCTGATTTTGCTTCTTGTGTCTCTTCCTCCTGATACTGACTGACATGGACAAAAACATTTCCGATTCTTTACCAAACACTTCTACTTCTTGCACTCGCACCCGTCCAAGCGAGATAAGTATTGAATTGTAATAGAACAATGTAGTGAGACCCTGCCGCCTTCCTTTTGTCACGGTCTGCAGTTGTCCAAAGAGAGGACTGAGTCGGGCTGGTTGGTTCTCTTCCATTCTCTTCCCTTCTGTGCATTGGCTTGCCCTGCTGCTTTATATTTATATCCCCCCTCTCTCTTTCGCGAGAAACCATTCGGTTGTTAGTCCAGCGCATGTGTCTGTCTCCTCTTCTGTCCCGCCCGTCAGTGGTGTTTGGTTTGGTTTATGGTTAGGTTTATGGCGGTTTAAAGTCCCAAAGCGACTCAGGCTCTAAGGGACGCATAGTGAAGGGCTCCGGAAATTTCGACCACCTGGGGTTCTTTTACGTGCACTGACATCACATAGTACGCGGGCCTCTAGAATTTCGCCTCCATCGAAAGGCGACCGCCGTGGCCAAGATCGAACTCGCGTCTTTCGGGCGGCAGCCGAGCGCCATAACCACTCAGCCACCGCGGCGGCTGTCAGTGCTGATTCGTCGTACGGTACTGTAATTGTGCTCTCTTTTTCATGGCCTGGGTGCATTCTGATTTGCTTCTAGCGTACGTTTCCTTTTAACGTGTAGCTTCTTTGGCACTGAGCCTGGAATTTGCATAGACTCTGAATTGTAAGCGTTTGCAGTGAAGAAACAAAAAGAATCCTATATTTTCTTGAATTATTTAGCCCGACTTCATGAGATCAGTATGTCTGCTGAGCCTCTTCGAGCCCTACATTCAAGATCGTCGTATTTCCAACACAGCATAGTTCTGTCCACGCTTTTTTTATGAGCCCAGTTTTCTTTAAACAAGCCATTATCAGTGCGTTTGTCTACTAATTGATTGCCAGCAATCCAGGAGTCTGAAGATCCTAATTTGTTTACCGCTATATCATCTTTGTGTTTATTAAAACATGAGCGCCACAATGCTGCCCGTCCGAGATCATCTCCCCTCCCCCAACCCCCAATGTATTCAATATTCGGGACGCGACGGCAATTATGAATAGTTATTTTCATTACAGAGATCCCGGCAAAAAAAGAAATTTAGACGGCATACGGTTTCCAACGTTTCAGCAATTTTCAAATGCAAGACACTTTACAATTTCCACCAATTTTTATTGTAGAATTCAGCATAGTACTCTGAGTAGTTCAACGGAGTCATGAGCAGATGTGCTGTTGCTGTTAAATTGCGCAGTTTAAAATTCTATAATGCTGCGTAAAATTATTGCAGCTCAACAGGAAGCGAAAAAGCTCTCGCACTAAAATAAGTTCCTTCAGGTTTCTGTTTGGCATAGATATATCTGATGAAATATGATTAAGAAATAATGAAACTTCTAACTCGCAAAAGAAACAATGTTTGAATGTACGAAATATCTACGGTGTGACAATAGGCTCAGCAAACAGCAGCATTCTGAAAAAATTTGTCGCTCTTGGAAGTACCGATAGAGACGTATTTTTCTCAGATGTTTTTGTGACAGTCCACCAAGAAATATGTCTTGAAAGACCAACAAAAATTTAAATGTGACAAAGTTTCTTGCAATATCAAGCAAATGAGTTTAAAAAAATCTTTAGTAAGGAAGGAATTTATGCTTTAAGGGTCCGGTTATATTTCGATCGAGGGCATGTTTTCAATATATCGCGAAGTTGATTTATCCAACAAAAGTAGGAATGGAGTCCCAAATATTGAACCAAGCAGTCGAGGGCGGATGGCATAATTTGAAGAAAACTTGTGGGGCAAAGACGCTCTTTTCATCTCCACGGAGTTCTTCTGTTGTTGTTTTTTTCCCCGAGTTGGTTGTGATGAAAAGCTACTGGCGCATTGTGCGCATTCCAATCCCGATTCCAGTATCCAACAATAATCCGTTGTGAGGAAAGGAGAGAATCAGAGACTGTCTCACATATCGGTGGACCCCTCAACCGTGTTTCAAGAAAAGGGATCAAGCAAGGAGATAGCAAAATAAAGAATATAGGAAGGAACGCCTTAGTGGAGAGCTCCAGATAAATTTCAGAATCCTTGCACTATTTCGGTGCACTGATATTTCACGGCAGATGAGCGTCCCTTTAATTTAGCCCCCCCTTCCCCCCCCCCCCCAATCAACGTTGGTGCCATTGTGAATTAAAAGCAGGGAGCCTCGTCGCAAGCCTGTAGAGAGACTGTAACGCAATTCTCATTCATAAATGACTAAAAAGGAGACGCGCGGCAGTGCCTAGTTTCCGTTGCCGCTATGGGAACAAGCACTTTCGCCGCTGTGGCAAGCCTTTTGTAGAACCAGCTTGTGTTTCAAAGGCTCGGAAGTTCCAATAGCAGGATGCATTAAAGGTCTGCATTGCGGACAGTGCAGCTACAAACAAAATGCCTCTATCACCTGCCATGTTACTGTCTTGCACTACATGGTGGCATTAGAAGTCGCAAATTTGGTAAAACGGCTTACATGCCCGACCGAAAACTATTTTGAACGAAGGAAGGAATGTCAAGAAAACGTAGGAAAGATCTCAGTCACTTTAGCAAGCTAGCAAGAGATATTCACAGAATTTGCAAGATCTTAAAGACAATCAGTGAAGAAAAAAAATTCGTTGGAGGCAATTAGATAGCTCTTAAGTGCTGGAAGGCGAAAGCCGTTTGCGACTAATTGCACTGGTTTGAATTTGCCGCGCTTGAATTCATTTCACGACACAGAACAGCAGCTTGCGCGAGCGTGGCGCCACGTCACCTAGGTCACGTGACCTATGTGGTGATTGTAACGCACGGATGGCCACAGGGAGGTCACGTGACCGGACGGACGGTCACTGCGAGTATGAGCCATTAAAGGCTTTCGCCTTAAAAAATGGTTAGAAACCGTAATTTTGTAGTGACCCAGAGAGAACGTCAAATTCAGTGGTTGAAAGATTAAAACTGCGACCACACAGGACGGAAAAAAAATTCTGTTCTAAGAGTGTTTTATCGAGCAAGACGGTATTGTAGAGAATATTTTGTAACACTTCCTGCTCCGGACACAAGTGAAGCCAGAACGGCATTATAAAGAGTAAATCGAGGCTGTATGTGACGAAAAATCCACCAAACAAACCGCCTGATGAGAGAATTTAAATAAATTGTACAAAATGTAAAAAAATTTTAAAGCACTTTGAAATCAAATGTCAAACACGATATAACAATGCGCAAGGTATAACGTGATAGCCTCTTTTACGAAGCTAATTTTCATTTAACCGTGAACTAAGCCAACAAGGACGTCGACATTAGGCAGATTTCAAAACTATTTGACGCACTCAAGAAGTTAAGGGCCGGCTTGCAAGTAGTGTCAAAAGCATCTTTAACGTCTTCTTTTATTTATGACGATAGTCCACTTTTGCGTATTTAAACAAGACGCTCAATCCAGTGTTTTTAAAAAGTTTTAATTATGAAACCAAATATAAATCTTGACACAACAAATCAGCATTTACGTTCTCCGCAGCATTTACGTCCTTAGCATTAAACCTGGCAATAATGAACTCACAGCAAATATGAACCAGCACATGAAACGAAAGTATTAACTGCATGCTCGCAGCCGTGCGCTATTCTCGGGAGTAAATTCCACAGCGAATGCATCTGCACCGATATTCCCCAGAGAGAATCTAACAGTGACTCGAGTGAAGCAAAGCGACGGTAGAAAAGAAGACAAAATGCTGGAACCAAAGCACGGTGGAACACCGTGCTGCGGCAAAGGAAGTGAAACGCCTCATTACGGATCTGCCTTACGGGGCAGAATAGATGCTCTGATTGCTGAAGGGAAGACCAGAAAGGAAACAAGTAAGCACTATAAACGTCAAACAGGGAGAACTGAGGGGCAAGAACTCTCGACATTGAGCCGCTTGCCTTGCATCTCTCTTTTCTTTTTGATTTTTTTTCTTCTTTTCGTCCGTTCCTCTGCGCTTCTCGAAATAAAAGCGCAGACTTTCTCTGCTGCATCGTATCTTCGTATCTTCGTCTTTCGTTTCCTTTTTTTTTCTCTTTCTCTCCTTTTCTACTCAGAATTCCGGGAGAGTCATTCGGTAAAACTCGGCAGGCGCCTCTCTAGAGTGTCTGCGTACCAGCCATTCGTGTTGAGAGATATCAGCAAGCATGCTTCAGCCCCGTGCCCCTGCATATGTTCGTGTGTCTTCGTGCAAACGTGCCGTCTCTCGTTTTTGTTCTAGTTCTGCAGTCCTCCTTTTAGTGTACATTGAGCAGTCCCTCCGAGGCGGAATGCGACAGAGGAATGTCTTCAAGGGAAACATGGAGAGCAACGGTGACTCCCAACCACAACATGGGTGGAAGCGCACGTCTTGACATTCAGCGCATCCCTCTGGGATATCAAGGCGCCGAAAAAGAAAGCATGAGTACAAGATCAAGAACGAACATCATGAAGCAAGTACCGCATGAGCTTGCCTGTCGTTTGTATTTACGTTTGTGCCTGCTTTTCAGACGCACAGGCATAACAAAGGGAAGAATCCGATGCGAGTTGCTTTCGCTGCCTTCATGAAGTGCTCCGCAGTAATGTTCACGCAGAAGAAGCCAGGATCGGAATGTTTTGAAGAATTCCGCAGGAACGCACTCTTTCTGCGAGTTGTTGAAAGACAGGGGCTAACATAATGAAGTAAAGCAAGGACGCTGAAAATCGTTATGCGGCGTCCTTATGTGTCTGCCCCATTGGTTATCGCATGCCAATGTTTGTATTTTTGTGCGAAGTGGAGTGACTGTACAAATTGTCATTGCTGCCTATGCAATTGTGTGACAAAGGTGGCCGCATAGTTTTTCAGCAGGTCTCACCCACGCAGTCCGCTTGCGTGGCACGTTGACATGTTGTGACGAAGAAAACAAAGCTGCCAGTGGCATGGGACGAAGCGCTCGTGATAGGCCGGCGGCCATGAAATAAATAATATTTTGACCGCCGTTTATCGTGCCTTATTGTTTGGCTGGCCGCCACGTAACAACGAATATTACTTAGTAAACAACTTCTGTAGAATACTTGAAAGGCTTATGAAGAGCTAGTCAAGAAAATGGAGGCATAGCCGCTTATGAATGGAGGAATCGTCCGGTAGCCTACAAATATTAATGCGGAAGCATCATATGGCACATCGGCAAAGAAACTCATGTGCAGAAAAAGCGGCGTCCCCTAACTGATGAGACCAGGTAAGAGAAATGAAAATTCTCCCTAAGGTGCGCCGAATTCAACCCAAGAATTTCAGATTACGAGGCGAGCACGCAACCCATAGGCGACAAAACCTCGTTATTTCTTTGTAAACATAGATTAACCAGTATAGGCGTTGCCTTACGACTATATGCTAATGAGTAGATGCGTCGTCAGAAGGGAAGAGAAAATTAAAAAAGACAATGAAAAACAGTGCCTCCGCATTAAAAGCACGAAAGTAGTCTTAAGTGCCTTCCGTAATGTTTTGAATAACGGCTTACACTGAAGGCGTGCCGGAATGCTCGACATCTGACTCGGCGCTTCAGAGCTGAAAAGAGCAAGTTCGTTTTCTGAAGCATCGCATTCGTGTGCCGTACGGGCCATACCAAGCGCTATGACGGAAAGTGATGAAATAGAAGAACAGAGAAACGATGCTCGAGATGCAGCGTTTGCTAAGAGTAGAACGAGAAATTTTACGCAAGCGGCGACGCCCCGTGTCCTCTGTTGTATATAGGATTTGATCATCGAAAAATTGAACAATGCAGATTGTTGCTCTGTCTCTCGTATTTGTATTGACATTAATTATGACGATTGATTGATTGATTGATTGGTTGATTGATTGAATGAATGAATGAATGAATGAATGATTGATTGATTGATTGATTGATTGATTGATTGATTGAATGAATGAATGAATGAATGAATGAATGAATGAATGAATGAATGAATGAATGAATGAATGAATGAATGAATGAATGATTAATTAATTTGGATTACTGACTGACTGACTGACTGACCAAACGACCGACCAATCGGCCAATCGAAAGACCAGTCGAACGATTGATTTACTGACAAAAAGCAAGCCCTCCCAACAGTATAGGAGGAGAAGTGGCTTTTTATCTCTCTCGTTCCGTCGAGAACTGGCCCACCACCTTCTCATTTATTCAGAGCATATAGAGAAACAGCCAGAGTAATGTTCGAAAAATGATTTCTTTAGTGGTCCATACGGCAGCCCGGTAAAGGGCGGGTAAAAATATTATCCATGCCTTAAATTACATCCTGAAAGGAACACCACTTCCAGTCGTTACGGAAGACTCATGGGTCTCCCACTTGTCTGCACCATATATTCAATGCGTACAGCTGTCCTTGAGGAGAGATTGAGATCTGAATGAATAGCATCGACCCACGTTGCTGTTAGTTTCCTCAGACGGTGCCGTTTAGGACTCGGGCGTTGGCGCTAACAAAACGACAGAGCCACAACTGCACCTGCAAGAACTTGGACTAAAATTATTTCAAATATTAATTACAGCACAGGATGAAATTTAAGTGGGTGAGCTTGCAAAACAAACACAAGTCTCTTTCTAACTTTCTCTAAATTCATGATGCGGTCCTCTTGATTGCCAGCAACCAGATAAATCAACCGAAAATGTACGTGCAAAGACTTCGCCACCACTCGGGCGTTCCATTTGCTTCCATTCGCTTTGTTCTTGGCCGCGATGAAAATTGATCTGACCGTGGAGGTTGTCGCAAGAATGAGGGCCTCGTCAGTTCGATGGGCTGCGCGGTTTCGTTTCTCCAATGCCGTCTGTGTGGGCGTCTTAGGCCTTTCAATAACGCCCACTTCAAGAAGGGAGGTCGCGTCCAACAGACAGAGAGTGAGAGAAAAATTGTAATGGCCTCTCTTAATCTGTTTTTTTTTCTGAGCAGTTTTTATTTCGGTATTCAGTTACGCGGAAACCAACGTTAATGTTTTCTGGCGGTCCAACGCCCAGTGCTAACGTTGAATTAAAAAAAAAACGTTTTTTTGTTACTAGGGATCATAGCCCACGAATCTCGCTTTATAGGCGTGATAAATCAAAATTCTCAGCGTATATCAGTCCTCCTCTGAGCTCAGGGGCCTGAAATTCACTCACTTGAATAAGAGTGACCTTATGTGTTTTAGAATAATAATACAATTCGTGTGTTTCGATGACAATTTTTTGTCTGGAAGTAGGCAAGTGCACGTTGTGCTTTGAATTAGATTCGTACATAACTTTGCTGCACGCTAGCTAGTCAGAAGGTGAAGAGAGCAGCAGTTTTTTTTTATTTTCCTGTTCTCTATCACCGCTTTACAACTGACGCGCAGAACGCGCAGTTGTAGTCACGTTGGCTCGAACCTTCTTTTGAGAAAGTTTTCGCTTCACGGTCATTTCCAGTGGCAGTTTCTTTTACCATGTGGAATAAATCGAGCAGGCTCATAATTCCATCAGCTCATGAAAAGAAACAACCAGACCTCCCGGCCTCTCATAGCGCAAAATTACTGCCGGCAAAACATTCAGAGCATCTCCAGGCACCTATATTCGCACCGGTTTGTATTGCATTCAAAAAGTGCTCTTTCATCGCGCTTGGGCTCCGCAAGGACCATAGCCACATTCTTAAGTGCGTTCATCCCTCATTTGCCTGTTCGCTATATCATACAGGCTATGTACGTACCCAATACGTTATATTTATTCCATATCTCATCTAATACGTAGTATGCTCGACCAATATTTCAATATTTTGTGTTTGGAATTGGCCTAACGGGACATTTTCTCTTTCCAGCATGATGACATGGAGCTTTCTGCTGTCACACACTAAACTGAAAGCGATGGCTATGCCATTTAATGAAATGAAAGTCTCTCGTTCAACTATTGTTGTAAAGAAGCGGTCTATTGGCGATGCAAAGCTGAACCAACGCTATGTCAGGGGGGTCGGAGCACCAAATTTTCTCGGCTCAGTTTAGCTTCCCTTGCATTTGGCAGCAAGTTTGCGTTAATGAGTGTGCAGCCTCTAGCTCGGTGGAAAGAACGCAAAAAAGGAGATTATAGAAATTGAAGGTTAGAAAAGGAACCACTGAATCATGTAGCATCTCTATGCGGTACATAGAGATTTCAAAAAATGGCTGGAAAGGCTCCACTAAAGTGTGCTTAAGGTTCACGTGTGCCATGTACATGGCACACGTTCGTACATGGCACATTCGTACATTTGTACTAAGTAAGCGGCCAGTAGAAGAGGCACGCGCTATTTGGCTGCTTGGGTTGTTATTTGACTACTTAATTTTCTTTCCTTTTTTTCTGTTGCATTCAAGAGGAAACTAAAGCGAAGAAACAGAGAAAAGAAAAGCGCCTTCTTTTCAAAATAAAACACATGATTGGCAAGAAAGACAGTGAAACGGATGCCTACACTAGGGGCTGGGGGAGTGGCAGAAGACACTTTCGAAAAGAGAGACAGCGTGCACTGAAGAACTGGAAGATATATTAAACCCGCGTCGGTCCCTCAGGGCATGCCCATACGAACGAAAATGCACCTTTCCTTCCTTCCCATGGAGTCGTCGTGAAAACGGAGTCGTCACTATTTATGCGGAAATTCGCCTAGTTATCTCATTGTTAACTATTCATAACTAAACGCAGCTAAACATACCAGTCCGTTCCTTTAAGGCCGGGATGCGCTTCTTCGTTACATTTGTACTCATGTTGCCAACAATCGTTTTGTGTTTGTGAGTATTTGGTTTCTTATACAGCGCCATGCAATGTCGTAGGCGAATGAACAGAATTGTCCCATCATTTTGACGCCATCAAAGACTGTTATTTTTAGCATAGGCCAAATTAGTGTACAAGTGTTTATTCGGGCGCTCGTTGAGCACATTTTATTTTTTTTTTGTGGTTCGTGTGCAGTTCATGGTTATGGTCTTTTTCTGGCTTCTGAGTTTTCCCATTCTCGTTTCTTTTACTCTAAGTTTTCATTTATTATCACACCTATTGAAGACCACTGTGTAAAACTGAAAAACAACTCCTGGGCCATTGCGTGACAAAATGTATTTTGAGTCATCACAGGCCAAACATCACATGCCTCTTTATTCGCAGACCAAGCTAGTGTGAACAGGTAGCAGCAAAGGGACGCTTCTGATAGTATTTGAAGTTAAAAACAATTCAAGGAGACAAACGGCACATACTGATGTAGTAGCTGTTCTGCTAATATCTAGATCATTTTTAAAAAAATATTCATTCCACCGGGTTGAGTGTTGGGCCTCCTAAATGCACTCCTGTGACGCCAAAGAAAGCACATCTAGATCAGAGAGAAAAAGAGCGCGTTCTATAAAGCGCTCTGGTTTTGTACTCCTGCCACCCCCTCCCCTTCCTCCTCCCTCAGCCCCCTCTCCCCTCCCCCAAGAAACGTTCCACAGCATCAATCAAGAATACTCTTCCCTGGGAATCATAGAATACGATTTTTCAGGCGTGGAAAGCAGGTGTTATAAGTAACGTGTTAAATAACCTAGAACGGCGGTGTAAAGTTCATGTCCTGCATATATTGTCTACACACTCGTGAGCATCAAAGGTTTCGTAAATCATCTAATTGTTTTGCGACGCAGCACCGCACCTTGGTAACAACGCCCGGAGTGTGTAGCCCACTCGTTAAAAGACTTCGCAATCACCCTTAATTTTCTATGTTTCATTAGTTTTCTGAGGTGCGTTGCGTTTATATAAAAAAAAGAAAATAGAGTGAAGAAGTATGAGTTCAGAAGGCGCGACAATAGCCAGGACTCAAGACGAGCTCCATTCTTTGTGTTAGGGCGTAGACGCGTCGGTAAAGCAAAGGGTTGATCGATTAACCAGTGAGACGCGCATCCCACATTTGCCCGGCGTTGTGTTACTTTTATGACTTCAGGCCCCCTATGGTAAAGGAAAAAAGAACCCCGGTTCATTCCAATTGTTTCCATGCTGTCTCGAATATTTCGTGTACCTCAGTTAGCGTGCTAAACACGAACCTTCGACAGCGTGTCTTGAACTTACGTCAGCGGGACGAAACGTTTGCCGCTGGAGCCGAGACAATGCTCTGTATGTTTTTGGTGGCTGACGATAGCTGGAGCGCAGTTCGATTTCACTTGCCTTTCGCCTGTGCTTGACCAATCGGGAGGTTGCGCGCTGTGGACGGGCCCGTTACACCGCGAATCTCTTACGCCTGCGGTGTCACGCGCCTGCAGAAAGCAGGTCGCAGTTTGTTTGCCTCGGCGACACAACATGCGACAGCTCACGCGCATTTAGAGTTTTGCCTCAAAGCTGCCGGCTGAAACAGGTACAGAATAAGAAAAGCAGAATAAACGCTGTTTCAAGCTTTTTCTTGATCAGGACAGGCGCAGCTCTTTTTTCTCCCCAACACGCCAGAATGTATGCTCTCCCAAACAGCGTGGACAAATCGGGAAGCCGGACGCCAACATGCGGGAACACTCTTATGCGCTCTTTCAGGGACCGAAGAAAGCAAGAACTGGAAGAACTTGAAGCGGCATATTCATTTTTTACCCAACCTTACAAATAACACGAAGTAGCGTTTGCACTGTTTTTTCGTTAGCTTTATTTATTCCATGCGGGTGATTTTTAGGTCAAACTTGGAAGACGCTCGAGCGGTTGCGTGCCATGTAGGGTTACCGAGATAAGCGAACTGCGATGCGTTACTGTGCGTGCGTTAGAACGCACGCACGAATGAAACCCAGCGGAACGGCCCCTTAAAGACCGTGTACTCTCCTCGTCGGTCAGGCAAGGCGTAGTAAACGCCAAATTGAACAGCGCTCCAGTTATCGTTAGCTGCCGCAAACCTGCTGAGAGCATGTCTAGGCTCCAGAGGCCAGCACTTCCCGGCGCTGGCGTCAGCACAAGCCACGCTTTCCAGCTTTAGTGTAAAGCGTGCTGATGGCTGTACTTTAGAAACGACTACTTGCAAGCTGGAGGAAAACTTATTTTCTCATACACTCCAATAGCTGAGCAGAACCAAGAGCACAGACCTTTCAGCTAGTTGGTGCATTGCAGTCATGTACAAGCGCAGAACAAACAGGGACAAAGAAGGATGGGACACCACGAGCGCTTACTTTCAACTAAAGATTTACTGACAACCAAGCAGGAGTTCTAACAACGATCGCGAGTTCAGTAATTTCGTAGCGCTAAGAATCGGTGAACCCTCGGAGAGATGAACAATCAGATAAGGCTTATGACTAGGTAGCGTTAGGGTAATACTCTACAAAAAGTTCCATAACATTGATTTGTGATACCAAAAAACAATCTTATTTTTACTGCTTTCTCTGCTCTACCTTTACCGACGAAAAACGCCTTCATTGAGCACTCTCTGGGCGCTCTTGAAGGATACTTTTCGTGATTCTTTTATTCCGTTGAACATACGGTTCAACTCTCTTCTTGAATCTTACGCCACACGTTGCCAATTAATGAAGCTGGCTCCCGTGGTGCAACGTATCTCATTTTGGAAAGCCGATTGTGAAGTGCTTAAAGGCACAAGTGGCCTACAGGATATAATTTCTTTTTTATATTCCACACAATTGAATCATTCATTCCGAATCATGCTACAGATCCGAGTGGTTCTGCTGGCATACAAAATAAGTTCGAGAATGGAAAGCCGCACGTATACCAGACATGCACCTTTGTATACTCTCCAATCGGAGGAGTGGAGAGAAAGCCCATTAAATACACGCTGTTCCTTGGTGGTCGTCGCTGAACCTAAAGGGCCAGTGTTTTTCTCAAAATATGCTTGTTCCTGTCATTAAGAGGGTTTGACGAACCGACTTGAAGAGTGACGAATGGTCTGAAGTTACAGGAGAATGATGGCGGTCTTCGGTGCCCTTTAATAATGGTCAGAAAATGAGAACAAAACAGACCTTCATGCAAGTATAACTAAAGGATAAATTGATTTTATTGCAAAACTTGCCATTTGTGACGCTAGAAAGGTCTAATTATATACTCCTAAGGAATTCTCAGAAATCAAATAATTTTTTCAGGACTTCCGTAATTGCTGCGTAGATTTGCTATTCGGCTGATGATCTCAAAGTTTCAATAGTGAATTCAGAAAAGAGCAGCCCCATTTTGATGCAGGCGAAATGGAAAATATCATAGGAAGGTTGCAAATGTGCAGCGTGAATGTTTTAGCGTTAGGTGTGGTCTGACGGTAAATATTTTACAAACACGAATTTTGTTCTTTTTCTTCACAAAGTGAGGCAACTGGTGGTGAATCCAGATTTGCTCATCATTGAACTGATATTCTGAAGTGAGCTCCTTTCGAAAGATTGCTTACAGCAGTCGCGGTTAACCTAAACGTTTGTTCGGACTAGCTGCTTAGAGTCTGCGAACTTAAATTAAACCCCTGTGTGAATACGGTAACGCAAATTGCCTTTGCATGCTGAGCGGTTTGAAGCTGGTTTAGCGTCCTAAAGGGCTCAGAGGGGCTTTTCGGTGCCTCTTTCAACCGCCTCCAGCAGCTTAGGCAAATGCCTAAGCCACTGACGACCACAGGTCGATTTCACCTCTCTTCCTCTTTCCTCTCCCACTTTTCCTTTTCGTATTTTCTCTTTAATGTCGAGAGGGGGATTTCCCTCGCTCCTCTTTGTCACCCGCCAACTGGCACCGGTGGCAGGTGGCGCTGCGCAGGCCCACGTAGACAACGACAACTCTGATAAACTGATGGACGAGCTAACCAAATTAACACTTTAAAAGACCCATTTGCTGTGTGATGTCACGACACGTTAAAGAAGCATAAGTGGTGGGTAAATTACTCTGGACCTCAAGACTACGGCATTCCTCGTATTCCATGCAGCGCTTCGGGACGGTACGATACCACACCGCACCACGCCATGCCATACCATACCATACCACACCACACCATACCATACCATACAAAAACATACCATACCATACCATACCATAGTCCATGGTAGAGAGATGTTGGAGATGATTCTGATCATCACAATGTGAAGAAGGGAGGGCAAACCTCAGGGTGTTTGCCAACGTTTCGACATGGGTACTTTTTTTCTGGGCAAATTGTTCATCATTGGCGGGGTTTTAATAGGGTCATCCATCCGAGGACGAAGGCCCGGTGAGGGGGAGGAGGGTGAGAAGTGGGAAAGGTGTTAGGATGGGGAGGGTGAGTCTTATTCAGGCATGATGGTTGCTAAGGATGATTAACCAGCTGACCTGCAAAATTGCGAAAAGAAAGGAAAGAAAAGCGGAGCTGTCATTTTTATTTTCACAGTTTTACAGGACAACCGGTTAATCATCCTTAGCAGCCATCATGCCATCGGAAAGGGAGGTGAAGAGCGCACTGACCGACATGCCGTACGTTTCATAGCTGGATCAGTGATTTTGTGCAAGACGTGCACGTTAAAAGAGCGCAAATGTCCCCAAAGATTCCACTTTTTCATTACGACAGGAGTAATTGGTCTTCGTGATTCCATCTCCTCACTCTGGTTCGCCAGCCCTTCGGCTTAAAATACGGTGCTGCTTAGTGCACGCTTGCTTGTCATGTCACCTTTTAACTCCACGTCTTCACGCAACAGTCTCGAATATTTTTGTCTCAGTTTCGCAGAAATTTGGGAATTGGCACCGAGACACGATAGCGCCAAATTCTAATCGTCGCCGTGGGTCACGTGCTTTGTGCAGTCAGCGCCGTAACGGGATGGAAGGGGGGGGGGGGGGCGGCATGGGCGTTGTCCTCAGACGTGACCGCGCCCACTCAAGCGAGGCGAAACGCAATCGGCGCCAACGCCATGAGAACCCCATCTCAACGATAGGCTGCGTAGTTTTTACCCATTACTGACCCTGGTAGAAAAACGGATGTTGTGCTTGGTTTTTTTTTTCTGCTCCCGGCATTTTTCACCATTTTGGCATGTGTTATTTATTGTGTACTACTTCTTATGACCTTACTCGCGTTTACATTTGTTTTCTTTACTTTCCTTTATTTTATTCGGAGGCTTACTGGCCGTTGCTTCTCTCAGAACCGTAGATAGGAGAAACTGCTGAGCTCTACCTACTTGCGATATTACAGGAATTGAAATAGATAATATGCTTAGCTTCGGAACGTAGCCTAGAACACGCTGCGGTCTGTATGAGCGCCGTATACGGATCATAAGTGAACGAAGTGGGTGCAGACTGGCTCCTTTACTAGAAATAGGGGTAGCCTGGTGCACAACTTCCTTCTGCTATCAGAAGTTCGTGAGGTGGCCCCTCTCCGAATCTATACAATGCTTGCCTTTCCTTTACTGTATTTGTTTTTTTTAAGTTCCCTATAGGGAAATGTGTACAGGTTTGAATAGGAGACAAATAGGGTTATGGCACATTTCGTTTAACAATATAGGATGAAGCTTCCAAACCGATTCAGCCTTTGAGTGACTCCTTAATGGAGGGCTCCGTATAACTACCATTACCCGTGATTAATTACCGTGCACTTACATCACACAGTGCATGCAAGACGTGGGTTCGAACCCGCCCACTACGGTAGCACTTCAATGGGAGAAAAATGTGAAAATTCCGTGTACTGTGCATTGTTAGTGCCCGTTAAGAACCCCAGGTGGTCGAAATTATCCGGAGCCCTCAACTACGGTGTCCCTCATAGACTGAGCCACTTTGGGACGTCCATCCTATAAAGCCAAACCAAATGTGCCATAATCCTCTTTGCTGACCCGTTCAAACCTATATACATTTTTCAGTAG
This sequence comes from Amblyomma americanum, assembly GCF_052857255.1. Classification (NCBI taxonomy): domain Eukaryota; kingdom Metazoa; phylum Arthropoda; class Arachnida; order Ixodida; family Ixodidae; genus Amblyomma; species Amblyomma americanum. Next base: position 133,161,718 of record NC_135500.1, read on the forward strand.
GGATTGTGACGTCACATTAGATTACGTTAAACATAACACAGTGGCAGCACCTAGCAGGCTACTTTGAGTGGTGCAATTCTTCGCAGTGTCAGCCTTGCCTGCCTTGGAGTACTTTGTTACTTGGGCAATGAACGAAACATGCAACAGAACAACATTTACCCTAATGTAGCGTGACGGGTGCACTGCGCTATAATAGTAGCGAATGGTTCCATTCAGCTAACAAGAGCGGAAAAAGGCATACTTGGAGGCATCTATTCGCAGAAGTAGTGGTTTAATGAAAGAGGGTGATGGCGCCAAGTGTACCGTGTTACCGAAGCTGATAAAAGATTACTCCATCACTGCGCATGCTCTTCGAAGTATCGAAAGGCACACACATCTAGATTTTGCAGGCGGTAAAGAGGGATTAAGAGCGTGTCCCCTACACCAAAGCGCACGATTCCTTGAAGGGATACCTTGTTCAACGTTGTGGTGTGATATGTCTATTCATCGTGTGGCTTTTGCAACAAGTAAACATTCCTGTGAGCAGAAAAATAGTGCACAGAATCCTGGATTCTTCTTTATTATTGTCCTTTTGGGGATTTTCATGAAGTATATAACCTGAACAAAAATGCCTCATCACGACATTGCAAAAGGCAATTACCAGCAGTTTCTACTCACTAACGCAGATGGCAATTAATTGGCAACAGCACAAATGGGCCCTTGGTGCGAAGCCACGTCAGGACGGTTAAAGTCGGCGTGTGGAGTTGGACAATCAAGTTTGCAGCGAGCGATCCAATGCACGTGCGCTGCGTCCGTTTCAATGTGTTGTTGGCATGAAAGCCGACGTAAGGCTGCCGGTAGACGAACACAGAAATTAAAGATTTGATTAGAACATTTGGCATCAACCTTCGTGTACAGGCCGCAAAATATTCTAAAAAAGTCGAGCTGTGGGAAAATAGATTGCATTAAAACTTCAGTAGGAAAACCATACAAATCTCTCGGGCTGGTGTGGTAACTCGGTGCGAAGAGAGAAGGCAGAGATGCACTTAGCCGCCATTTCATTCCTTGAGACTTGGTGCACTCCTGTAAGGCGAAACGAACAATATTTTTGATGCCATATATTTATCTAAGTCAGAAAGATTCAAAGTGAAATCAGTACAAAAAGGCCCTTTTATTTACATGAGCTCAAATATTCATTATTCTTTTCTTTCATCGTTGTTGAAAACTTCCAGAAAGATGGTGCATAAAATTGAACGTTGACGCTACAGGCGCGCTGATCATTTTGCACGACCTTCTTAGACGCGCTGATCATTATGCATTCTGTTTCAAGCTTACTGCATACGATAACCTAAAGAAAATAATTTTGCCCAGGCAATACTATTAAATATTGTGCTCGATTTTTTACACGTCCTCATATGAGGTCGCTAGGCCTTTGTGGTCAGCCTGTCTCACAAATAAGCAAAGATCTGTGCATAACACTGTTTACCTTTCTGATTTGAGACAAGAAATTAGCACCTCAGGCCGTTTTGTTTATGAGAAACCTCACAGGTGTGGTTTTGGAGCAGTACAAATTGCAGAACATGAAGCCATGGAGGAGTGGCGCACTGGAACCAGTGCTTCGGCAGTGCATCGTAGACGGCTGATTGCATCTGATGATTCTTGTTGTCAAGAACGTCGACAGGGCACGTTAGCGAATGATATAGAGGAAAAAAACATGCTGAGATTTAAGCATAAACCGAAGAACGAAAGACTCCTGTGGAGAAGCAGCGGCCGCAGTGGCGTGAACTACACAAGTAGCTGGTAGCGGACGCTGCCATTGCCTCCGCTTCGAGGTTGCGCTCTATAAAATAGGTTCAACTGGGTGGAACCCCAGCCACATATTTTATTAGAAGTTCTGTACGAGAACAGTAGAATCGACGTCGTCAAATTAAATCAAAACGTTGATTTCCCGCGCATCTACGGATTTGTCACGATTTGCTGTACTTCTGAAGACACCGAGAGATAAAGAGCCGACGTATAAAGTGACTTACATTGGTGATAGGAGGAAGCTCTGCGGAACACATGAACTAAGTGAAATAGGTTTGGTAAGCTATCAGTTTAGAAGAACTTCTATTTGGGCTAGAAGGTTCATTTCGATGCAGAAAAGAAATGTACAGACTGTTTTCCTACTGTTTTCCTTTCTGGATCGAAGCTCTTTCTGGATCGGGCTCTACTGTTTTCCTTTCTGGATCGAAGCTCTTAGTTTTTCATCGTAGGTGTGTAGTGGACTCTTTCTAATATAGTCCTGTACCCTTAAGTGATAAATCGCCGATATTTTCACGAACCGAAAGTGCAAACAAAAAAACATGGCGCTCTTTATCAAAGGTTTTCATCAGGCCTCTCTGAATAACAGCAAATTACCCGTTGTCGCCTTTTAATGGGTCTAACGCCTATCGAACGATATGGATTTGGGCTTGGACTGTAAGGCATTCAACGCCACAAGCTTTGTCTAAGCCTATTCAATGCTGTGTCACAAGCCGCAGTAGCCAAAAATCCACTATTTGCGAAAATATTTTAATCCGCATTACGCAAAGATATCAGACGATACCCTCGACGCTCGCCAAACGGCTAGCTAATGTGCTTTTGAGAGTTACTCTGTTTTGTCTGGCATTGAAAATGGCATGCAAAACGCCCACATTAATCACGTTTCAACTTATCCGGCGGGTTGTGCGCTAGTTAATGTGAAAATGTTTTGTAAGAGATCGCTACTTAAACTGTCCGGTGTAGGAGGTTGCTCATCCTGCAAAACAAAAATGGTCAATTTCACTTCGTTTAAAATACACTTTAGTTTACCCTATTCTGCTCGTTTCTGCGTTGAACAAATACTTCTTAAAAGTGCCTGAAATTCTTCTCAAAATTTGTTTCCTCTGCCGCAAAAGAGCCGCATATTATTAGAAAAATAAACACTAAGAATTTACTGTGCATGACCAAACCCTTAAAATGGAGTCAGTGAGTTTCCCCTATATAGAATTTATGGAGGAATATTTTGTGGAAGGAGAATGTTTGCGCTGTTTGAGGGGCCTATAAGAACCGAATTTGCCTGTCTATTTCCGAACTTTCGAAGGTTTAGATACTGGAGTGAAAAAGCGCCTATAACAGGCACTTTTGAGTCTGATTGAGAGATTTTGCTACGTCAAATATCATGGCTGGGTGGAGTAAGTTTCATAAAACCAAACGGAATAATTACCACTTAGAATGTAACCGAGCGCCTCGGGTACCACTAAGCTTGGCAATAGTGTCGCTGTAACTATGGTCGCCGTGTTGAATCCCCAATTCTTATGCTGAAAGAGGAAGCCGACTTTTGTCAGTAAATTCCCTGCGAGATTGTTATTCGTAAAGGAACGTAGGCATTGGTTCCTAGTCCTAAAAGGAACCTAGTCCTAATTAACGCTTCCTGATAATTTTTCTGCGATGAACGTTTGTGACTTCTTTATTATCATGCATGTTGTCAACAGGCGCTCCTGGGCTGATCCTTTCTAGCTCATGCGGCTTATGGCCGATCGTGTTAGGTGAACTCGGAGGCATCCTAATTGATTGTACTCCCAGCAGCCTCTCCTGCTGCTTTTTCTAACGGTTGGCTTCCCGTATAGTTTCTTTGAAGCCTTCACCTTCTTTTGCACGAGGAGCAGCGGGAGAGGTTGAGCACAGCCCCGCCGCCAAAATGATGTTGGATGAGGCGGCACTTAAAGCCCTCAAAACAGCTATAAAAGCCGAGGGCGTTAATTTATGCATGTAAAAAAAAATTACGCTGGGCACTTAAGACTACGAACGTTTTCTTTGTTTCAAGACAGTTCTTTATCGGCTTTCTTTTTTTTCGGGGCAATGGCAGAGAACCGTCTTTGCTAAAAGTAACCAGGGAACAGGGTATGCTTCTCAATAACATCTTTAAACACACAAGAGTGTTTAAAGAAAGGTCTTTAAGGACACATTTAGGGCTCAAGATTTTCCATAAGCGCGTAACCACACGACTGCGAAACGCACTTGCCACTTTATTTTACCAAAGTCGGTGGTCTATAAATGAGTAGTGGTGTTCGAGCACAGAGCCAGTGCATTATGGCTTTGGAAGAAATAAATACGGCGCTCTTGCTCACCAGCTTTGACATGCACGCTGCGGCTGTAGAGGGTTCCCAGGCTGTTCCTCGCCGTGCAGCGATAGCGGGTGGCGTGCACTTCCTGCCGATAGTCCTCGCCGCGGAACGGGAAGAACTCGAGTGTTCCGTCCGGTCTCGTGCGGCGCAGTACAGGCAGGGGCTCCAGGGAGGAGCCAGTCTCGTTGGTCCACCCGATCGACGGCCGCGGCTGTCCGGAAGCTGAGCACGAGACCAGGGCACCCGTGGAATTAGAGAAGACTACTTGCACGGGGGGCTCGTGAAGGAAGGCCGGAGCGGCAACACCTCCCGATGGTGGTGGTGGAAGCTCGCCGTTGGCCCCTGCGAACATAACGGGAGCGACCGAAATCAGAACGAGAATTTTAATGAACTCATAAAGAAGCTGTGACAATATCTCTATCGAGCAAGTAATCTCAGTCTTCATTTTTTCATTCCTGTTTGAACTAGGCCACTACGGTGTAATTCTCAGTCTTGCTCGAAGCGAGGGGTGTATATCATATGCTGGTCACACATAAACTCAAATTATAAAACAAACAAGACAAACAAATTTAATGACTCAGTAGAACAAAGTCATTATTCTCACTGGCGCGACATCGATGTTCAAAATAATTTCTTTGCAACGGTAGCGGCGGTGCATGCTCTATTTCGTGTCACTGCAGCTCAGAGGCTTCCCTTGTAAGGAACAAGTGGGAACACACCAAAGTGCTGCATGTATAGCGTGGTGGCAACTTCAGTTAGCGTCGGAATTAGTCATGGTCGAATGCGCTCCTCAGACAGAGATAGTAAGCAAGCAGCGGTCCACGCAGACGCTGAACGATTGAACGGGGGAGAGGGCCGTTCGACAGTTGTCGGTCACAAATAGAGCCTGGACAAGTGCCGTGTCCCTCCTCTCCTTTGTCTAGACTTACAAGTTTCTCATCATTCAAGATAATAAAGTCGGCAGAAGCCTTCAAAGCCACGTACTGAAGGCCTGCCCACAAGCGCTTCGGCTACGATGCTTTTCAATGAGCCTTTACTCAATCGATCAATAGATCAGACAGCGACAGACCACTTTCCTATGAAAGCCTACGCCAGAGCGATGGTGTCTATCTCATGCTGTCGCAAAATGAGTGGTGTCACCGTTTTCTTAAAGAGGCACTGTATTCGGTATTCTGAAACCGTTTCCATCTGAACTGCTGGAACGAAATATAAAAACTGTCGTATTGGCTAAAAAAACACGTGGAATTAACTTTGCAGTTTGGCCACATAGTCTTACTTAGCCCTTTGGTTCGCACAACAATACTTTCCGCCTAACTGATAAAGATATGCGAAAGTGTAACGAAAATGGAGGTTTAGGGAACGAAGAATATCGATGCTGAGTCGAGGAAAAGAGAAGCGTAGCTTCACAACCCAAAAATGACTTAAAGTTTCTTAACAGCTTCTCCACTGTGTTACCCCTGTGATTTATGAACGTTGAGGTGTAAAAAAATATATACATGCTGTTAGTAGCCGTCGAGTTCACTCAATTTGTACGCAAACGGTGTAGCTTTGGATGGCATGTAGCAAATGTATATAATCACCAGAGCATCAATTTTTAAAGCTTAGACAGCAGATGGCATATAGGGAGGAATATTTTGATGACAAACTTTTCATGCCTGTCAACAAATGGAAAGGTGTACACTCAATCTACTATCGAGGAAGTACGGTGGGTATATTTTCAAGCAAAGCAGGGTCAGGCTGTAAAGGCTGCCAGTTAATCGCAATGAACGTCACACAAGTCAGAGTCAACCTTACCCTCTTCAATATCTTAGTTACTTCCGGTGTATAAGAATCGCACACACTTACGGGTGACATTTTCGGGTTTTAAAACACTCGAACGGCACGTGATTAAAAGTAGCCGGAGCAGAAAATTAAAAACACTATATACGGCCAGCAAATTCACTTCAGGACTGAATTCTGAGTAGAGCACTTATCGGAGTTTCAATGGCTCACTACTCATTTCTGTCTAGATTGATCCTTACTGAACGAAGTTTTAAAAACTAAACACCCGCTTTGTTTATAAATCACGGAGCGAGCACTTGAGCACGCACGGAGGAGCTCTGCTCTATGGCATGAATTTTTTAATATAATTTCTCAAGCAGTTTACGTGACACTCGCGTGTTTCATTTTCTTCGTGGATTTTTTAATATACATATATTTCGTTTAATACTTTTTGCCTCAAAATTCAGGACAAGCCAATAAAAGTAACCTCATTCCACCAACATGAGAGGATGGAATAATTATAAAATTTACCGGCAGAAGATTTAAATTCACCTCATTGAACTGAAATGAAAATTCTGCTCATAATTTGGCTCATTTAATCGTAAGTAAATGAAAACCAACATTTAACAAGGATTCTAGAGGAAACAAAGATATAACGAACAATATTAGCGGACTCCTAGACACCGCCCAGCCTCGGTTGCGGTGGCAGAAGGAGACCGTTGAGTCGACACTTCTGCCTTGCCGACGTCACATGCGGTAGTCACTTCCGGTTTGATGACGTCACATAAGTTGTGATTTCTATGACATGACATGCTTGACAAGAGCATGCATCACATGTCATGCTTAGTCATGCAACTTATCATACACATCGACCATGTGTGATCACGAGACCTGTCACATGACATCTCACCCTGGTGTGACAGGAGAAGCCGCCTAATGTTCCGACGAAATGCCTTTGCTTTGCATCAAAAATCAATTGGTAATTCTGGCTGCCATTTCAGAGACACGTTCTTCACGAGTGAATTTTACTTAGGTTGCTCGTGTTTCAAGCGTAGCAAAAAAGCTCGTCACTGCCTGATATGCGCCCTTTCAAACAGCGTCGCATCTTTAGCAAAGTTCTGCAAGTTAGAATACCCTCATATTTAGGACACATGAATTTTTTGACAGGAGATAGGTTACGAACTCAATTTTGTCATTTATCGTTATATTCCACTACAACCATTAATGTATTAGCAGATCTCTCCTCGTAAGGCTCACTTTTATTGGTATAATCATTTAGTGCATGTCTTCAAATTCCGCCTTTGTTTCTTATGGTAGTCTTATCAACTCGATGCAAGCGAAGGAAAAATAATAACAAAAATATTTCTTTTGCGCATCGGAATGATGGTGCATTACCTTGTTAGCTCTGTAAGGGTAACCTAAACTATTCCACAGTTGCCTTGCAGTTATAATTTATGTCCAAGAATCCTGGCCTTGCTCGGTATTAATTTCACATGAAAAATTACACAGCCGACAATCCGCTTGGAGCGATGGTAACGCGAAAGAGCGCTTTATTTATTTCCTCTTTCTAGAATGTGTTTCATATTTGTCATTCCCAATCACGGCGCTTCTCCTGTAAAGTTCACATCTCTTCTAGCAATAGGTGCGCGATCTTTTTCGACCAACTGTAATGCGTTGGATAACCCCCTTGTGGAATTCTCCTCAAGGTCCATGCCAGATATGTAGGATGAAAGTTACCTATTCCTTTCTGTTTGTGCATTGTCCCTTTCTCTACTCCTTCCGTCTTTGCTTCCTCTCTATAGAATTCCGTACATTTACAAGTTATATTTTTTTGTTAAAAACTCAGTCAGTTAGTGGTAGCACGTTTACCTCTCTGAGTTCACATTATGACGAAGGCAGTCGGTTGTGTCCATCTTGGTTTTACACTTGAAGCAACATGATTTAATATGAGGGTTGGTAATGCATACTGAAAGAGAGGAACAGCGCAAAAAAATACATTGTAAAGAAAGAGGCAGACAGGCATTCAACTTAGAGCTGCCTTTTCTCCTTGAGAAATGCACACGTAAACATCATACCGCCGCGCTGACATTTCATGTCATCGTTAGCAGGAAATAAATGAAAATTTATAAATGCAGTTTCACAGGACTCGGACTGAGATATGCTAAATTTATTTCTTTTAACCGATGGTGTGAGTGTGTTAGCGCCGCGGTAAAGTATTTAAATAGGCAAATTAAAAAAAATTAAAATTCTGCGTCTGTCTCTCTGTTTCTTTACCTGGACGTATGTTCATTATGCTGTTCCCCTCTTTCAGTTAATCTTGAACTTGAATGTATATGTTTCGTTTGTTTCTTGTTGAAATACGCTACGCTGTTTTTGCGAACAAAGCCTTTACGTTCAGAAATGGGAATGGTTCGGAGCCATCCTTTTTTGTGAAGCGGGGAAATTACTTTGATAAATAGCATAATTCTGTTTTGATGCAGCCCACCCATTTCGTGTTACGCCTATGTTCGAGATAGCTGCTCAAGAGGAAGTCAGTAAAAGACTCTAAATCTAAGTTAATTAGCTCCAGCACGGCAGTTGTAGTTTATGACTTAATAACGGGCGCCGCCCGCGCGAAAATGTCTGAATTTAAACATTAATAATCCCGAACGAGCCACGCGTGTTTGATGAATAATTTAAAAAGAAGTAAACAGTAAAGAGAAATGGCAGAAAGAGTACGAGGAGCTGAAAGAGGAGCTCGTAAAAACTCGGAAACCGAGCCTAACAGCTCTTTGGGATCTTGTGCGGCGCTTCGAACCTGAAGGAAAACATGCAGCTATGAAATTAGCGTGCAGCGGCAAGTGATATTACAGTGGCTTGTAAAAACGCTCTACCTTTTTTTTCGCCTGAATAGAAATTTGACTGTTTATTTTTCTTTGCATGCTTGGTAGGATTCATCAAGAATTTCCTTTTTGTACTTTTCTTAATAGAGGAGGAATGGTGTGAGCTGAAATTATGCGCAATAAATCGAAACTGCGACTTCAGAACGTAGCCTAGGCTGTAAAATGCGGCTTTTGTTAAATAGAGCGACATCGAGGTGGGGTGCAGAGTTCCCCAAAAGAATTTGCTTTAGAGTAGAAGCGGACTAAAAGGAACCCGTTTCTTTCAAACGAATGCATAAACTATGTAGAACCACCTAGCGCAGATTGAAATAAATGTAACAAAACAATGCGATAAAGCCAATACAATTTAGTCGTTGCTATGGACTTCTTACCGACACGGTGCTAGTGTAGTGTGGCGTTCGTACTTACTCTAAAGGAATGGGACAAATTCGGAGCTCTATAGGCGGTATTGTTCCTTACTGCGGCCAGAAATGTCCCGCGCCAGCTTCCGCTCACAGAGAAAAGGGATGTTTGTAGCAGCTGCTGCAAACCGTAAGGGATAGCTTCAAATGTTCGTGTCTTTTGCTGGGCGCAGAAGGTTAAATAAGCATTCAATTTCGACTACTAAAGAAAAGATAACATTCGGCGAAGAAACGTGATCTTAATCGATGCCTTCCGAACAAAGGTAAACCTCACAGCTTAAAAGATGTAAACGCAATCCGGCTGATTTTCTACGTTGGAGATCTCGAAAGCTGGCAGAAATTCCCCCTAATGCTTAATGCAGAGACACTGCAGGAATTTGATTTTCTCTGTAATAGGTAACAAACTGCTTTCTTACTTTTATGTCACGATATCGCTTGATAAAGATACAAAATCACTTAATTAGAACGTGTGATAAGTAGATTAAGTTTGTTGCAAGGAAGAACATCTTGAATTAAATTCCTACGAGGTGTCATTCGTCTAGCGTAACTGATTATATTATTAATTCTTGTCAAAGCCAACCTTTGCCCTTCATTAAAATCTGGCCAAGCATTCTCCTGGGCACGCCCAATAATTCCTTCATTTCCTTATAAAAAAAACACAGAGCATATATTGCACGCACATAAGCGAATTTGGCAAGTAAATAGGTGAGCTACATATTTTGGTGCGGAAATGACTTTGCTGTAAATTTCCCAAGGCAACTTGTCTTTTCAATTAACACTAAAGTTTCGAGGTCGTCTTCACCCTGTGTAATATCGCCTCAATTTTTTCCGTGATATCAAACTGAATAAGATAGTGTATAATATACATGAGTTTCATTTTCATACTTAACTTGCAGTGTGAACTTCTTCCTTGAATATACGTTTAAGTGCGACTGTGCTAGCCGTACATTGACTTATGCGGCTTGAAGTCCGAAGTTACCTTCTTTCCATTGCAACGCCGGATCTCGTCTTGATGTCCGGCTTAAGATTGAGGGAATGGAGATAAGAGAGAAAGAAAACGAGAAAAATGCCGACTGCCATTCTAGACGCGAATTAAGTTTTTTCGAATTTAGAAATCCCTGTGAATATTTGAGCGGATTGACACAGGTGATAAGATTTTGCGCCGGTGCCTTCCTGCTCTCAGTCGCCGAATTTTATACACATTAGTTCAGCTCATATTTTCGTTCAGCATCGAACATCTGAAGGTAGTTTATATTTTATTACTATCTACGTAATGAAGTCACGTAAACACATTGAATCTATGCGCAAATACTTCTTGCTATCCATCCTCCACCCGCCGTGGTGGCTCAGTGGTAAGGGCGCTCGGCTACTGATCCGGAGTTTCCGGGTTCCAACCTGACTGCGGCGGCTGCGTTTTTATGAAGGAAAAACGCTAAGGCGCCTGTGTGCTGTGCGATGTCAGTGCACGTTAAAGATCCCCAGGTGGTCGAAATTATTCTGGAGCCCTCCACTACGACAACTCTTTCTTCCTTTCTTCTTTCACTCCCTCCTTTATCCCTTCCCTTAGGGCGCGGTTCAGGTGACAAACGATATATGAGACAGATACTGTGCCATTTTCTCTCCCCCAAAACCAATTATTATTATTATTATTATTATTATTATTATTATTATTATTATTATTATTATTATTATTATTATTATTATTATTATTATTATTCATTTTCCATTTTTGTGCTAGCAAGCGTCGCCTATGTCATCAATGGCGTTTCTCTTTCATAACTATCGTGAGTTTATTTAGTATAGTTCATAAATAATTGCGTGCTTTTTTCTTCACACACTAGATCATACTTTAAGAACTGCCATGGTGGTGCTACTTTGACGATATTGTGACATTCCGTGTGTGCTACGAGGATCCACGTTCGACGGCGCGGCGTAGACGGAGACCCGTGACAGCGGCATCATCAATTACCCAGCCATGCTCTTTGAGTGACGACCAGAACAACCGGACCCGCCGCCGCCCCGGGGAAACAGGCTTTATCCTCCCCAATTTCCGGGCACATTCCAGGACAAGGGAGCTGTCAGCGGGCCAGAGCGCGCCGTACCACAGCCGACGCTATGCGCTACCGCGAAGACAACATTCTTTCCCTCCTTCCCCTTTCTTTGTGGGCTATCGCCGGGAAGGCACCCACAGCTTCCCGCCGTGCCTCGTGAACAAAAGCGCATTCCCAGAAGGGCCGTGACGGACACCTGTCATGGTGGACAGGCAGTACTCGCCAAGAATGTGGAAAGACAGGCGCTAGTGAATTAGCTCCGAAGAGAGAGCCTGTGTATACTCTCACTTGAGAGAGAGTGGTGGCGTTTTTGTTGTTTATTTAGTTTGTATAGTTAACAGACTCTGGGGCCGAGGCTAAGCCCAACCCAAGGGGTGGTCCCCATCTCGCATGTTATTTTGGATTGGAGAATTGATGCTTTGGGCGGGCCACTGGAAATGACCGCCCTTAGTCCTTTGTTAATCAAGTGCTTAAAAGCACATGTAAACGGATGCAGTGGAGTCTGAGCTGGGGCTCCATGCTTAGCATGTAATGTGATGCTACTTAGGCACTAACCTGCCCGGTCGATAAGTAAAGTAGTGCAAAGTTTGTTCTTTTGTAAATTCAGTTCTGCTTTTTCCAGTTTAACTCTCTGTATATGTATGTTGTAAAATTATGCTCTGCTGTCATCATCTACAAGCTCGCCTCCTGTTCATCTTCCAAGCCGAACGACACTAGAGGAAGGGTTTGTGAACCATCCTCGAAGAAACGGACGACTATTGAAATTCTACTGCATACACGCTCAGGACGACATCGTTCGCCAAGAGGGCCTTCAGCGCCGAAGCCCGACGGCGTGCAGCTTCTGCCAGCAACCGCTCGAGCCCAACTCCGGAGCCACTCCATCGCCCCCATGAAGTCGTCGGCACTTAAGCTCGGACGCCCCAGCCTCTGATGTATAATCTTAATCATGTGTAATTATTGAATATACCTGTTTGTTTAAACTGAGCCATACGGTGTCTCTTTGCCTCTCCGTCCCGTGTGGACCTGCGCATTATGGGGGTCATCACACTGGTGTCAGAAGTGGGGTCTCAAAAGCAAATGTCCTCTGAATGCGGTGACATTCATGACTTCAAAATTGTAATCAAAAGGGAATCACGGGACTGATTGTGGGACTTTTACCCCCATTTGAGAGGCTTGAGGCACTGGAGGGCTTGAAAAAAAAAATGACTGTATCTGAGGGAGCTCCCACTCCACAGCCGTCGCTCGGAGCAAGCATGCTGGCATTAGGAAGCGTCATTCCGACGTTTACGGGAGATAAGACAGGGGTTCCAATCTGCGATTTCTTTTCCATGCTAGAAGAGATTGGGAAAATGGGGGGATGGTCCGATGCTCAAATGCTGGGAATGGCGAGGTGTAAGATGGCAGGAGCTGCTCATGATTTTGCCTGGCGAGACGAAAAAGTAAAATCCACAAAATCATTTGCGGAATTTAAGAAGCTCGCGTTTGAGCATTTCGACACTGAACCACGTCACGTGCGGGTACAGAGGTTCCGTGACGCCGGACAGATGGTAGGGGAGGACGTGCGAACATTTGCGTCGCGGCTTCAGCGCCTAGCACGCGATACGTTAAGCAGGGAGGAGGAAGGAGACCAGCTAAGGAAGAAATACGCGGAGGATATACTTAAAGAGGAAATGACCGCTTTGTTCGTGGCTGGTCTGCAAGACCCCGTGCGCCGGTTCGTGCTCTCGCGCAAGCCGAGCAATTTCGACCAAGCCGTGGAGGCCGCATTGGATGAGGAACAAAATGAGGCGTTAACGACAGCCGCAGCGAGAGTACGCGTCATAGAGAGAGCGGTGCTCAACCCTGAGGTTGCTCTCTTGACAGAGCGGTTAGATCGCTTGGAACAGCTGCTAAATCAGCAGGTAGAACGCCGGGTTGAAGCGCGCGCTCAACAGCGCCCATTCGCTGGAAACCGGAGACCGCCACAAAGCTACAGGCGCGGTATGCGAGATTTTGAAGAAATCGTATGCTTCGCTTGCCAGGGTCGCGGACACATCGCCAGGTTCTGCCAAAACGTGCGCCGTGGGGAGCCACAAAGAGAAGCAGGCGAGACACGCCCTAAGCAAGCCGACAGCGGGACTCCAGATACCGAGACAAAAAACTAGTTAGTCCTCCCCAGCCTGAGGAGCGTGGGGAGGGAGCAGTGGATGATGAGGTGGTGGTAGTTTGTGTGGCCGACGAGGCATGCCCTGTTGTGCGTTGCAAGTTAAATGGTTGCTGCATGGAATTGTTGATAGATACGGGGTCAAAGGTGACATTGCTTAAGGAGAGCAGTTTTAACACGCTTCGAAGGAAGGGGGACCGCGAGGTGTTGGAAGCGTCGGGTGGTATGGCAACCAAATTTGTAGGCATAACGGGGGATCCTCTTGGCATAAGTGGACTCTACCGGTTACACTTTTCTCTCGGCGGAATTGCATTGGAGCACCCCTGCTACGTATGCCTGGACACGGTGTCTCTGCCAAACGGAGTCAGGTATATTAGGGCAGGATTTTTTGAGAAAAGGGAAGGTAGTAGTCTCATTCTCTGAGGAAGAGGTTAATGCGGGCGGCTCAAAAGTTCCGTTTTTGAACAGGAGAGGGGCTGAGATGCGCATTACCGATATTGACACCCGTCAAACAGTGGGATCATTGGAGAAGGTATATTCGCGGGTTGCCGTCTGGCTGGTCGAGGAGGCGGTCGTCCTTCCTTGGTCGGAGCACATTTTGTACGCGTTTGTGCCTTCAGATGTAGAGAGCGGCGCCGTGGGAGTGCTTGAGCCGGTCGACTCTCTCAGCAATGGCCTGAAGGCAGCCGCGTGCCTCGTGACAGTTAATGACGCCCACAGAGTGCCCCTACGGGTGGTTAACTGTAGCCAGCAGCCACTGAGCCTTCCCAAGAACAAAACATTGGCTTTCTTCACCTCTGCGATAGAGCAACGTGAGCCCACCGATACGGTACTCGCAACTGTAGAGCATGCTAGTCCTTCGGCTGCTCCAAAGGTGTCGTTCGATCTTTCTCACGTAAAATCCAGGGAGAGGGAGGCTCTGGCTGGTTTGCTGAACGACTACTCGGAGGTATTCGCCACGTCCAACCTGGATTTGGCCTGCTGTGGCGTTATAAAGCACAGGATAGAAACCGGCACTTCATCGCCCGTTTACCAGCGTGCGTACAGGATTCCTTACTCCCAACGTGAGGAGATGGAGCGGCAGGTGCAGGACCTGATTGATCGCGGCATTGTCGAACACTCAAAGTCACCCTGGGGAGCACCAGCACTATTGGTGGAAAAGCCAGATGGCTCGTATCGATTGGTAGTGGACTACCGCAAACTAAATGCCGTAACTCGCATCGATCCATACCCCATCCCCAATATACAGGAGACGCTTTCTCAGCTGGGCTCTGCCAGGTACTTCACGGTAGTGGACATGGCGGCGGGATTCTGGCAGATAGCAATGGATCCGGCAGATGCCGAGAAAACGGCATTCAACACGCCCTCAGGGCACTATGAATGGAAAAGAATGCCGATGGGTCTGGCCAACAGCCCTGCTGTTTGGCAGAGAACCGCTGATGTTATCCTGGCAGGTCTTCTGGGGAGGCTGTGCTTCGTGTATATGGATGACATTATCATATACAGTGACAGTTTTGAGAACCATTTGCGCGATATTGAGCAGGTTTTGGTGCGACTAAGAGGAGCGGGTCTCAAGCTGAAGCCCTCTAAGTGCCAATTCCTCAAAAACGAGGTGAAGTACCTCGGGCACGTTGTTTCAGCTGACGGCGTGCGACCGGACCCTGAGAAACTAAGGTGTGTCTCGGATTTTCCATCCCCGACGAGCGTCCGCCAGGTCCGGCAGTTTCTCGGCCTGATCGGTTACTACCGAAGGCACATAGAGGAGTTCGCCAAGCTCGCTAAGCCGCTCACCGCCTTAACAGCCAAAAATGTCGCCTTTCGCTGGGACGAAAACGCGGAGAATTCTTTTGGGGCCCTGAAAAGGAAGCTAATGAGTGCACCGCTGTTGCGCCACCCGGATTTTAATTTGCCCTTCGTTATGGCCACAGATGCGTCAAAGTTCGCAGTTGGTGCCGTGCTATCTCAGGTTATCGAGGGCAAAGAACATCCCGTTGCTTTTGCTAGCCGACAGCTGAGCCCCACAGAGCAAAAGTACGGAGCTACGGAAAGGGAGTGCCTCGCCGTTGTCTGGGCAGTAAAGCACTTCAGATGCTACCTTTACGGCCGCAAATTCAAGCTAGTCACAGACTGCCATCCTCTGAAATGGGTGATGAGTGTCAGGGACCCTAGCTCGCGACTCGCTAGATGGAATCTACACCTGCAGGAATACTGCTTTGAAGTTGAGCACAAGTCAGGAAAGACACATCTGAATGCTGATGCACTCAGCCGCACAGCTGCCGTGGCAGCTATAGATGAGTTTGTCCCCGTAGTCGATCCCGCCGAATTACGCACAGAGCAGTGCAAAGATCCTGACCTGAAGCGAATAATCGAAAGCTTAGAGGGCGCACCGTCTCACCCCGAACAGCTAGGTTATTTCATTGACAAAGACGGCACCCTGTGTCGGCGCACGAGGCCAACCAGGAAAGGGAGACCAGAGAAAACCGCTTGGGAGAGAGTCGTCATACCTCGGTCGTGGACAGAAAGGGTTCTTCGCGAGTTTCACGATGCGCCATGCGCCGGTCATTTTGGCGTAGCAAAGACACGCAGGCGTGTGGAGCGTTTGTACTTTTGGAGTGGCATGCGACAGGATGTTAGAGACTACTGTGCGAAGTGTCATTCCTGTCTCGAAAGAAAAACACCCAAGGGACGAAGACCAGCTCCAATTCAGCCGTTCTCTGAGGTTTCGGCTCCCTTCGAGCGGACAGGTATGGACATAATGGGCCCATTGCCCACGACCACTTCCGGAAACAAGTACATTTTAGTATTTGTCGATCACCTTTCAAAATACGCGGAAGCGGTAGCACTCCCAGATCAGAAGGCAGACACGGTTGCAAGAGCATTTGTCGAACAGATCGTGCTCCGACATGGACCCCCGAGGCAACTCTTGACAGATCGGGGAACGAACTTCGTGTCGCAGCTAATGAGGAGAGTTTGCGAGCTGCTTAAGATCGCTAAGAAGCAGACAACACCGTACCATCCGGCTTGCAACGGCGCGGTGGAGCGACTGAACCAAACCGTGGCCGGGTTCCTGTCGCATTTTGTTTCGCGCGACCAGCGGGACTGGGACTTGTGGCTCCCGTATGCAATGTTTGCCTACAATTCCGCAGCACACGAGAGCACGGGCGAATCGCCATTCTTTCTTCTCTACGGCCGAGACCCGGACCAGCCTAGTGAAGTGCCAGAGGGCCCCCGTCGTGTCCCATACGCTTCACTGGACGACTATAAGGTTGAGCTAGAATCGCGCTTGCAAGTGGCGAGGGACATCGCAAATGAGTCCTTAAAGAAAGCGGCGAAGCGCAGGAAGGAGGTGCACGATCGCAGTGCTAGAGACGCGCCGTTTGATGTGGGGGACAGCGTGTACATTGAAAACTGCCAAAGGCAGATTGGGCTAGCTCGTAAGTTCCAGACGAAGTGGAGAGGACCGTGCGAGGTTGTCGAGAAGCTTTCTCCGGTAAACTTCAGAGTCCGAGACGTGAACCGGCGTTTGATAAGGATACACGCAAATCGCCTCAAGTCGGCACCGGTTCAGTATTCACGAAATGAGGAAAGGGAAAGCGCGGATTTTGATGGGGACAGAAGTGAAGCGGAGCGCGCAGATAGTTCGCAAGAAACGCCCTCTCCTGCATTTGTTCGGCAGGCGCCCGAGGTGACGGCCGGAATGCCACCGGATTTACTTCATGCATTGCTAGAAGAAGAAGCGCGCGAGGTTGCCGCGCAGATAACGCCAGGAGAGGCTCCTGCCACGAGCCCTCGCGAGTCCCAAAGCAGACAAAGGGGCACAGACTTACTTAGTATGACTCATGAAGGCCGATATCCGCTGCGAAATCGGAAAGCTAAGTCGGACTAATGGCGTAAACAGAGCGGAGTTGTGAACTGGTTAGAATTGTGTAATGCCGCAGCTCATAACATTGCTATGTGCTTATGTGTTAAGTTATCGGAGTTGGTAGTTAAACCTTTCTGTCATTAAGTAACACCTTCACAGGAGAGCATGCGGAGCGCATGCAGAACCTGCCCTACTTGCTTTCGTTATCTATATTTTTGTCTGTGCCGTGATCGTGCTAGAAGTGGGAGCTCCTTTGTAACTGTGGTAAATTTATTTCGTCCAGTTTGGACTAGAAAGGAGAGGCTTGGGTGCTGAGTTTCATGTTTATCTGTAAAAGAAGATCAGTGCTGCCCCTGGAGACGCCAGTATTGACAGCGGAGGCATATGGTGTTGTGCAGTGGTGTTGAGTGCAGCGAAAAGTGTTTTTGTCGGACGCACTGTGCGAGGCGATTCAGAAGGACAAGGGGAGCTGCGTGGACTCAAATGTTCGGAGAACATTCTTCTGGAGGGTGAGCGAGTGTGACATTCCGTGTGTGCTACGAGGATCCACGTTCGACGGCGCGGCGTAGACGGAGACCCGTGACAGCGGCATCATCAATTACCCAGCAATGCTCTTTGAGTGACGACCAGAACAACCGGACCCGCCGCCGCCCCGGGGAAACAGGCTTTATCCTCCCCAATTTCCGGGCACATTCCAGGACAAGGGAGCTGTCAGCGGGCCAGAGCGCGCCGTACCACAGCCGACGCTATGCGCTACCGCGAAGACAACATTCTTTCCCTCCTTCCCCTTTCTTTGTGGGCTATCGCCGGGAAGGCACCCACAGCTTCCCGCCGTGCCTCGTGAACAAAAGAGCATTCCCAGAAGGGCCGTGACGGACACCTGTCATGGCGGACAGGCAGTACTCGCCAAGAATGTGGAAAGACAGGCGCTAGTGAATTAGCTCCGAAGAGAGAGCCTGTGTATACTCTCACTTGAGAGAGAGTGGTGGCGTTTTTGTTGTTTATTTAGTTTGTATTGTTAACAGACTCTGGGGTCGAGGCTAAGCCCAACCCAAGGGGTGGTCCCCATCTCGCATGTTATTTTGGATTGGAGAATTGATGCTTTGGGCGGGCCACTGGAAATGACCGCCCTTAGTCCTTTGTTAATCAAGGGCTTAAAAGCACATGTAAACGGATGCAGTGGAGTCTGAGCTGGGGCTCCATGCTTAGCATGTAATGTGATGCTACTTAGGCACTAACCTGCCCGGTCGATAAGTAAAGTAGTGCAAAGTTTGTTCTTTTGTAAATTCAGTTCTGCTTTTTCCAGTTTAACTCTCTGTATATGTATGTTGTAAAATTATGCTCTGCTGTCATCATCTACAAGCTCGCCTCCTGTTCATCTTCCAAGCCGAACGACACTAGAGGAAGGGTTTGTGAACCATCCTCGAAGAAACGGACGACTATTGAAATTCTACTGCATACACGCTCAGGACGACATCGTTCGCCAAGAGGGCCTTCAGCGCCGAAGCCCTACGGCGTGCAGCTTCTGCCAGCAACCGCTCGAGCCCAACTCCGGAGCCACTCCATCGCCCCCATGAAGTCGTCGGCACGTAAGCTCGGACGCCCCAGCCTCTGATGTATAATCTTAATCATGTGTAATTATTGAATATACCTGTTTGTTTAAACTGAGCCATACGGTGTCTCTTTGCCTCTCCGTCCCGTGTGGACCTGCGCATTATGGGGGTCATCACAATATAATGCACGAAACTTCTTCACTCAACCTAAATTTAATAACCAGTCGTAATAAAATGAATGAATGAATGAATGAATGTATTAATTATATAATCAATTAATTGCAAGGAAGGAATGGCACTCGGCCGCTCTAGGGTAATTTGGAGAAGGGATGGGGGTGTAGGTGCAGAGGAACTTCTAGTCGGTCGTCTTGATAGCCTGTAGAACTGCGCGTCTTAACTCCGTCGACCTCTCACACTACCCGAAGCAGGCCGCTCTCACTATCGCATGCCGCGATGGCATGTAGTGCTGCGGTGCTTGGTCGTATCTGGTCTGCTAGGCGGCCATGTCGTGTCATGTGTTCTACACTGAATTTTGTGTCTCCCTGGCTAGAAAGATGGGCCAGTCCATATAAGATGTTTTAGATCTCCTCTGCAGTTCTCTTGGCAGTGGGCGCATTCAAGCAAAAAATGTCTATTCCCCTGACACCACTTAGCGTTTCAGTTTATTCTGACTGCTAATATCAAAATGCCGTGTGTAAGAAAAAAGTGAGAGGCTCCCAGAATAATACTCATCGGTTTTTGTGGCCCGTAAATACAATCGAAACCGGAAGATGCTTTAAAGAGGCGCTCAATAAGTTTGTAGTATGAAGACACTCTTTTTACATTTGTTAGATATATATTTGTGTCTGTGAGCAGGGGGCCTGCTTGCTTCTGTCTTTCTTCTCTTCGTTGTTTTCCTTCCTAGGGTTATCTGCTCGGAAGTATTTCCCCCACTCCCCATTAGAAAGGTGAAGCGACAATTCCTGCAATTTTTGTCAGTAATTCCGCTTTCAACTTATATTATTTTCTTACATTTTCTCGATTCAGTTTTCTTGATAAAAAATTGGCTACGCTGCTCAGTCATCTAAAGTAAAAGCAGCTGCATATTCAGCATCTGCTACTACATTTTTGTTAGTCCTCCTCTTAATATAGCCTGTTGGTCTCATAGGGAAATAATGCTTTAGGGGTCCGAGAAGGGCACCATTGTTTTAAATGATATATAAGAACAGAAAAAATGCCTAAGAAAAAGGTGTTTGTGAGAGGCATGGAAACTTAGATAATTTAAATATCCTATGCTATCCTGTGTTTTTAGCGTGGTTAGCTCGCGAATGCAGTTTTCTCCACATAGACAGCAGAAATAAATTTATGCTAGAATTACCAGTTCTTCCATTAATTATTGATGATTTGCGGACTTTTGTGAGGTGATGGGCGTCGTACTGTATAATATCTAGTTGTCAGGGTTGATTGATAGATGGCCCACAATCGTCTAGAATCTAACTGCATATAATCTTTTACAATGTTACAAACAAGACCCGAAGAGTGACCCAAACCCAATCATGTGCACAGCCCGCTCAGAGCATCTGATTTTTATCCCTTTAATACCTTAATATGTATAGCACGTGCGTTTAGATGTAACTTCGTCTGCATCACAGCATCGAGCAGTTTTCGTCACCATTTTTTTATAAAAAGTGGAAAGCAGCCACTTCAATGTTCTCTATTGCCTACAATCCCTAACGGCCCTGCTCTATACCAAAGCCCTATTATCATGGCCTGGTGTGAACAGAGCAGCGTTCGGGCACACCTTCCGACGTTTACAAAGCTCCGATAAGCCCTGAACGAAGTCAGAAAACTTGCACATCATTGCAAGGGTGTTAGAATGACAGATCACTGGAGGGACCTGTCCGCATCACATTTTAGCATCAAAAAAGGTGGTGCAGCTGAAAAGAGAAATGCAAAAACAGAGAACTGAACCTGGCTTGAAGAAGCCGCACAAGCCTGCTTCAAGTGAAGGGCACATCGAACAAGAAAGGTATGAAGCAACGACAAAAAAGGCAGTTTAGGGTATAAGAAAAGAATATCGCGAAGAGCGCGTTAAAGTGATGGATGAAAGCCTCGCCCTAAGCCGAAAGATAAATGTAGAAAACAAAAACCAACCAGTTGGGCCGATATAAAAAAATTCGCAGCGGACATTTTTCACCCGTATACTCGATTGAATGGGTGTGTCACAAGGGCTGTAATTTGGCACGGACAAATAGGTACACTCCTACCCTCTTGTCGAAGGTTTTTCTTGCCGGTACTAGCTGGTGTATTAGCATGCTGCGAAAGGATGCATGTTGCTTTGGGTTACGCTTCTTAATAAATAAAACCACTCACTTTTCGCAGACACCTGTGAAATTCATTCAGTGTGTCACGTAAATTATTAGCAGCAGTTTAGTCGAAGTTAATTTTATTTGCAATAAGAGGTATATATAAGGATTCCTTGTTTTTATTGTGTTCAATTTTAGTACGGACTATTGGCCAAGTGGCTGCACTTCTTTCTGGAGTGCTGCTGTCAGACTCCTAGCGCACAGACATGAATACTCAGCTGGGTATTCCGCTAAAGAAATGTAACCACGAAAAGAACAATTCCAAATTTAACTCAGCCGACTGCTGTTTTGAAGAGTGGGTGTTGTGAGATATCATAGTGCTAAGGCGTCCGAAAAGCGAGAAGTCCTTTTTTGGCTATTTGGTGGTACCTTCCACGGTACTCTACAGCTATGCTACTGCTAGTGTAATGCTAAAAAAGTTTGTAGAGCTTCAGTTCTTAAAGCAAAGTATGCATTTAATGAGCGCTCCTCTCTCCTCTCCTTCCTCCATAGCTTTCAATTTCTGTTCGTGCCTGATCCTAGCGTTCTGTCTCTCTCTCTCTACACAAAGCAGGGCACGCCACCGTATATAGGAAAAAAGTTAAGAGAAAATTCGATACGTCGCTTTTCCAAAAGCGTGCAGAGTTGTTTAAGAGATACCTCGAGGGGAAATAAATCACACACGACTGATTGAAGTGACCATTATTATAATTTTCGGTAAATGACACTGAATTGTAAACTTTTGAAGGTAACCATTACTTAGTTTATTTTATTTCATGAACTGAGGTTGCAAATAGCGTTTTCTACCAAAATTGTGCCACCGGAAAGGCGTCTGGACAACGAAGAAGGTAGCAAATGCGCGCGTATAGATGCTTAACCGCCGCATTAAAGAGCGACTTAACTATGAGGAAAACTCACGAAAGTGCAACACGCACAGCGGTCAAAAAATAGGCTCGAAACTTAAGAAACCACGCTGGCATGCATTCCAGCGCCACCAATGCTTAGAGTGGCGTAGGCTGGAAATAAAGCTTTGCCTACTGTCACAATTTCTGTCCTATATCAGTGAGCGGTTCACACCATGGTCCTTTCATAAAAAAAGTACCAACTCTGCTTTGTCGCACTCATTAGAACCAAACAAAGTAATAAAGAAACTCGGGAGAATGTTTCCGAAAAGAAATGTCAAAACACCAATTTTCGAAATAACACCAGTGCCTAAGCAAGCTCGAAAGCTACCCAGATTGCGGACGCGGTACCGGGTAATTGTTTTTCGGTTCGCCTTACGCGCATAGAAAGTCAGATCTGAAACTTCAAAGAAAAGTAAGGAAAACAATAGGGTTAAGCTAAACATAAAAAAGTGCGATGTTAAAAAGCCCGGTGGCTTGTTGGCACATCATTTGCGGAAACGCCCGGCGGGCAACCACTGGGTAAACGTGGCCTTATTTCCGTTGAGAACGGGTTGCACTTTTGGCGAGAGGCGTACGGCACTACCGTGACTGCCTGTGAACACTCACCGACCCGCAAAGTTGGCTTGAATTCGGAGCAAAACTATGCTTTGCCCCGTTTCTTTTGAAGTTAGCGACAGAGTTGCTCTCTTGAAAGGTTAGTAGGTGCACGCTTCCGCGTCCGCGCAAGGATGCCGTTGCGAAAAACCAGAAGGTGCCACACTCTCCGCCCTCCCCATTCAACCCTGAAGGCAGGGGCGGATGCCCCCCCCCCCCCCCTCCCTTTACTCACTTAATTAGGGACACCGTCGACGGGAAAACAGGAAGAGAGTTCGAGAAAAAAGAGCAAAAACAGTGAAGTTAAAAACGAAGGTGTGCCGGGGGGGAGGTGCAAGCTCGACGTCAGAGCAACAAAAACAGATACGCGAAGCGCAGACACCTTTTTTTTAAAATTTCCTGACGTCTTTATGGAATGAGAATTGGGGAGCGGGAAAAGTCACCAACTTTCTCATTTTCACGTCATGCGAAGAGTCTTCCTCGTACACCTCTCCTTGGACCGACACGGGTTTTAATATTCCCTGACATACTTGTCAAGGAAGCTCGACTTCACGCGCAAAGCAAAGCCCTAGGAACGCGCAGTTGTCACTGTTTCTTGCTGCATGGGCCTGCGCTTTTCATTTTTCACAGGACCACCTTCGCTTAGCGACCGCCACCGCACTCTTGAATCGCTTATTAAATTCCCTCCGCTGCCAGACAGGCGCATGGGTAGTAATATGAAACGCGCCTTCCACATTTTAAGCCGTGTCACTTTCTGCTCTTTCTCTTAATTTTTCCGCCTTATTCCCTGCTTCCCTTCTCCGACAGGCGGGATTTCAAGATGGCAGATTAATTGAACGAGAGCTGCCCCGCGATGGCAGTCACACCCCTTAGGACGCCTTCGGTGCTTTCGCGCCCCGTTTCCGAACGCGTGAAAAACGTGGTCTTCGCCGGACTCAGGAAGGCGCTGAAGGCTTCCCGTTCACGAACCCTCTGGAATTTTCTTTATCTGTGGCTGGTCTTTCTCATTTATTAATTACAATGGATGCGATCGTCCTCTTGCTGCTCAGCAGCAACAGAGCCTCGTGCTCCTTACTTCAGTGATGCTCAAACGTCTTCTTTGGCCAATCGTTGAAGCTAGGAAACTCTACAAAAAGGTCGCTTTGACTGCAGGTTTGTTGAAGACACTTTAGCAGTTGCTTTTCTGTTTCTTCATTGCAGCGTTAACAGCATTCTTCTCAATAACAATCGACCTGTGTCAACGAGTCGGTGACCTGTGACAGCTTCTATTTAAGTAAAAGTTTTATTTATTTGTATTTTAATGCGATAAAAATACGCATTTCATGAACAATGCTGGTAAGGTAAGAATTTAGCGCAATTCTGTGTCTTTCTTGTCTATATCCCTCCTCTGCGAGCGCTGCAGTTTATATAATGACAGAACTCAAGCAGCTAGCCTAGAACGTACCCACTTCAGAGTAACCGCGTGCGGAAGCTCCCCGGCTAACAACTCCGAACAACGAAGCAAGAAACAACAGCCAAGTCACAGAAATCAAGTGGCTAAATTATTTTTTCAATTAAAAAGCATTAGCGGTTTACTTTAAAGAAATCTTCAGTAAAGTGCTTCTTTCTTTCCAGTTGATGGTAAAAAAATAGAGAAGCCAGCATGCATAACAAACGTATAGGTACCACATATTGAATACAAATCGCTATTAAACATATCGAGTTATAAGTTATAGCACATGATAATAAGTTTCACGTTATCTCTCCGATCCCGAAAGAAACGCAACGTGCAAAGATTAAGACGTTTCGCGCCTTTGGCCTTAACTCTAGATTAGGGATGCAATAAAAAGATTGTCCGGCAGGATTGTCCGTCTTGATTCGAAGTATCAAAGGACAAATGCAAGAATCCAGCCCAGCTATACACTCCACGATATCCTAAGTGGGAATGACTATTCGCTCACTCATGATGGCTTTAATGAGAGAGCCAGGTTGGCTGAACACGAACAGAGAACCGAGCCGAACACACAACTGCTTCCTATTCCGTTGCTTTCATTTGTGTAGGAGATGGCAGAGAATCAATTAGCGTGCCATTTGCGCGTCGAGTAGTATGACGGTTCTGACGGGGACAGTGCCGGTGTAGAAAAAAAAATGGTTTGTTTCTTCAGAATCATGGAGAGCTAAGCTCCAGTGAGAGCGTTTTTTTCAGCTGAGCACTGCTATCGCGAACACAACTTTCACGTTTCGCCTTTTAAGTCCTGCCGTGTTGCACCTGATTAAATGGCAACATAAAGCGTACGACGCGCGCTAATATCCTCCTAAATCATCCCACTATATTCAGAAAATATACTCATCAGTGTCGGATGTAACATACATTTTAGTGTACGACTGGCCAGCATGCTTAGTACTGCTTCATACTGATGGAAAACGCATCGCGTCATATATGAAAGCAACGAGGTAATAAGCGTTCCTGGAGCTATCTGAAATTCTGCCTCGCACTCAATTTTCCGCGGCCAGAAGAAAGGCCAGGCATATATATACTGGAATTCAATTATCGGCGTGTGATCCCAGGCTGCAGTCAAGCTTGACAGAAAGCGGGTAAATAAGATTTCAGTACCTTTCTCAGCTGGATGCTCTGTGGAAAGTTCTGCTTCTAGAAAAGTTGGTCTCATTAGCACTATGTGCAATATATATTGCGCTGATTTTTATAATGAACGAATTCAGCGATGCGATATTAGCCTTTTCGCTTATGGTTCCAGTTATAGGTGGGACGGCACTGACTTGCGTTTAGGTAAGAGACTGAAGGCTTGAGTATTTGCTTTGTTTTTGTTGGCTTTTAGTTTGCATTCCCGACAAACTCGGGTGATTGTCGCCCACAAACAATGGCCAACTTGACGCCGAACACGAAGCCCAACCTCAAACCGAACCTGAAACCGAAACTAAGCCCGAGCCTCAAGACGAGAATGAAGCCGAACCTAGCCAAAACATCTGAAATTTTCTATTGAAATGCAAGCCTCAGCTTGAATTTAATTATTTATTGGACAATTGCAAGTAGGAGCCCTGATGAATCAACAACAAATTGTTTCGCAAAACTGGGTAATATTAGCTCAAAATCTAAGGAAGTCATTTTCGTTTCTCGGCATGACAAACTTTTTTCACAGTCATTCTATTCTTGCGTGGTCTCGTGGAGTGTAAGTGAAGTCATGGTACGTCAAGACAGCCGCAGTAAGAATAAATTTCTTGCTGTTTATATTGATTCCCAAAGACTTTTGTCGGCGAATCCCCAAGGACGAGAAACCCATCTATTACCGACACAAGATAACTAATAAACGGTGGTAAACAAGTCGAGGTATCAGTGAAAACCTACATGAAACTCACGATAAAATGCGGCGACCAAGTTTCCTCCTAAATATGTGGCTACCAAGGCAAAATTCGCTGAGCACGCTGATACAAACAGGGCGCAAAGAAGAAACGTGCTCCACTTGCCGAAAGAAGCTTACGTTCCAACACTTTTGCTATTCAGAAACTTTTTGCAGTTGCTACTTCCTTTGCGTCTAACAATAAGGACTCCGGGCTATATATAAAAACTTAAGTTCTCTAAGCTCAAAGTTTTTGCACAAAGGTGGAGCAAAACTGACAGGAAATACTCAGCAGAACACGGCAATTAACCTTTGCTGGTGCGTGCTAATGAAGGAGGAGCCTTCGTGGCGACGTGCGCAGACTATTCCTGGGGCCGTCTATCATTGGCTGACTTGGCGCACTTCAAAAAAGATGATCAGTTACACCAACAAAGTTATGCGAAAAGTTTTGTGTACAAAATCAATGATACATT